>NW_025748051.1:0-41382 GCF_021184085.1 Oncorhynchus gorbuscha | reverse complement strand
AGTCAATGTGAAGGCTATATACAGGGTATTACGGTACAGAGTCAATGTGGAGGCTATATACAGGGGGTACCGGTACAGAGTCAATGTGGAGGCTATATACAGGGTATTACAGTACAGAGTCAATGTGGAGACTATATACAGGGTATTACGGTACAGAGTCAATGTGGAGGCTATATACAGGGTATTACAGTACAGAGTCAATGTGGAGGCTATATACAGGGGGTACCGGTACAGAGTCAATGTGGAGGCTATATACAGGGTATTACAGTACAGAGTCAATGTGGAGGCTATATACAGGGTATTACAGTACAGAGTCAATGTGGAGGCTATATACAGGGTATTACAGTACAGAGTCAATGTGGAGACTATATACAGGGTATTATGGTACAGAGTCAATGTGGAGGCTATATACGGGGGGTACTGGTACAGAGTCAATGTGGAGGCTATATACAGGGGGTACCGGTACAGAGTCAATGTGGAGGCTATATACAGGGTATTACGGTACAGAGTCAATCTGGAGACTATATACAGGGGGTACTGGTACAGAGTCAATGTGGAGGCTATATACAGGGGGTACCGGTACAGAGTCAATGTGGAGGCTATATACAGGGTATTACGGTACAGAGTCAATGTGGAGGATATATACAGTGGGTACCGGTACAGAGTCAATGTGGAGGCTATATACAGGGTATTACGGTACAGAGTCAATGTGGAGGCTATATACAGGGGGTACCGGTACAGAGTCAATGTGGAGGCTATATACAGCGTATTACGGTACAGAGTCAATGTGGAGACTATATACAGGGGGTACTGGTACAGAGTCAATGTGGAGGCTATATACAGGGGGTACCGGTACAGAGTCAATGTGGAGACTATATACATTTACATTACATTTACATTACATTTAAGTCATTTAGCAGACGCGCTTATCCTGAGCGACTTACAAATTGGTGCATTCACCTTATGACATCCAGTGGGACAGTCACTTAACAATAGTGCATCTAAAACTTAGGGGGGGTGGGGTGAGAGGGATTACTTAACCTATCCTAGGTATTCCTTAAAGAGGTGGGGTTTCAGGTGTCTCCGGAAGGTGGTGATTGACTCCGCTGTCCTGGCGTCGTGAGGGAGTTTGTTCCATTGGGGGGCCAGGGCAGCGAACAGTTTTGACTGGGCTGAGCGGGAGCTGTACTTCCTCAGTGGTAGGGAGGCGAGCAGGCCAGAGGTGGATGAACGCAGTGCCCTTGTTTAGGTGTAGGGCCTGATCAGAGCCTGGAGGTACTGAGGTGCCGTTCCCCTCACAGCTCCGTAGGCAAGCACCATGGTCTTGTAGCGGATGCGAGCTTCAACTGGAAGCCAGTGGAGAGAACGGAGGAGCGGGGTGACGTGAGAGAACTTGGGAAGGTTGAACACCAGACGGGCTGCGGCGTTCTGGATGAGTTGAAGGGTTTAATGGCACAGGCAGGGAGCCCAGCCAACAGCGAGTTGCAGTAATCCAGACGGGAGATGACAAGTGCCTGGATTAGGACCTGCGCCGCTTCCTGTGTGAGGCAGGGTCGTACTCTGCGGATGTTGTAGAGCATGAACCTACAGGAACGGGCCACTGCCTTGATGTTAGTTGAGAACGACAGGGTGTTGTCCAGGATCACGCCAAGGTTCTTGGCGCTCTGGGAGGAGGACACAATGGAGTTGTCAACCGTGATGGCGACATCATGGAACGGGCAGTCCTTCCCCGGGAGGAAGAGCAGCTCCGTCTTGCCGAGGTTCAGCTTGAGGTGGTGATCCGTCATCCACACTGATATGTCTGCCAGACATGCAGAGATGCGATTCGCCACCTGGTCATCAGAAGGGGAAAGGAAAGATTAATTGTGTGTCGTCTGCATAGCAATGATAAGAGAGACCATGTGAGGTTATG
Organism: Oncorhynchus gorbuscha; assembly: GCF_021184085.1. NCBI lineage: Eukaryota > Metazoa > Chordata > Actinopteri > Salmoniformes > Salmonidae > Oncorhynchus > Oncorhynchus gorbuscha. Next base: position 39,470 of record NW_025748051.1, on the reverse strand, counting down.
ACAGAGCCAAGTGACTTGGTGTATAGCGAGAATAGGAGAGGGCCAAGAACAGAGCCCTGGGGGACACCAGTGGTGAGAGCGCGTGGTGAGGAGACAGATTCTCGCCACGCCACCTGGTAGGAGCGACCTGTCAGGTAGGACGCAATCCAAGCGTGGGCCGCGCCGGAGATGCCCAACTCGGAGAGGGTGGAGAGGAGGATCTGATGGTTCACAGTATCGAAGGCAGCCGATAGATCTAGAAGGATGAGAGCAGAGGAGAGAGAGTTAGCTTTAGCAGTGCGGAGCGCCTCCGTGATACAGAGGAGAGCAGTCTCAGTTGAATGACTAGTCTTGAAACCTGACTGATTTGGATCAAGAAGGTCATTCAGAGAGAGATAGCGGGAGAGCTGGCCAAGGACGGCACGTTCAAGAGTTTTGGAGAGAAAAGAAAGAAGGGATACTGGTCTGTAATTGTTGACATCGGAGGGATCGAGTGTAGGTTTTTTCAGAAGGGGTGCAACTCTCGCTCTCTTGAAGACGGAAGGGACGTAGCCAACGGTCAGGGATGAGTTGATGAGCGAGGTGAGGTAAGGGAGAAGGTCTCCGGAAATGGTCTGGAGAAGAGAGGAGGGGATAGGGTCAAGCGGGCAGGTTGTTGGGCGGCCGGCCGTCACAAGACGCGAGATTTCATCTGGAGAGAGAGGGGAGAAAGAGGTCAGAGCACAGGGTAGGGCAGTGTGAGCAGAACCAGCGGTGTCGTTTGACTTAGCAAACGAGGATCGGATGTCGTCGACCTTCTTTTCAAAATGGTTGACGAAGTCATCTGCAGAGAGGGAGGAGGGGGAGGGGGCGGAGGATTCAGGAGGGAGGAGAAGGTGGCAAAGAGCTTCCTAGGGTTAGAGGCAGATGCTTGGAATTTAGCGTGGTAGAAAGTGGCTTTAGCAGCAGAGACAGAGGAGGAAAATGTAGAGAGGAGGGAGTGAAAGGATGCCAGGTCCGCAGGGAGGCGAGTTTTCCTCCATTTCCGCTCGGCTGCCCGGAGCCCTGTTCTGTGAGCTCGCAATGAGTCATCGAGCCACGGAGCGGGAGGGGAGGACCGAGCCGGCCTGGAGGATAGGGGACATAGAGAGTCAAGGGATGCAGAGAGGGAGGAGAGGAGGGTTGAGGAGGCAGAATCAGGAGATAGGTGGGAGAAGGTTTGAGCGGAGGGAAGAGATGATAGGATGGAAGAGGAGAGAGTAGCGGGGGAGAGAGCGAAAGGTTGGGACGGCGCGATACCATCCGAGTAGGGGCAGTGTGGGAGGTGTTGGATGAGAGCGAGAGGGAAAAGCATACAAGGCAGTGGTCGGAGACTTGGAGGGAGTTGCAATGAGGTTAGTGGAAGAACAGCATCTAGTAAAGATGAGGTCGAGCGTATTGCCTGCCTTGTGAGTAGGGGGAAGGTGAGAGGGTGAGGTCAAAAGAGGAGAGGAGTGGAAAGAAGGAGGCAGAGAGGAAAGAGTCAAAGGTAGACGTGGGGAGGTTAAAGTCGCCCAGAACTGTGAGAGGTGAGCCGTCCTCAGGAAAGGAGCTTATCAAGGCATCAAGCTCATTGATGAACTCTCCGAGGGAACCTGGAGGGCGATAAATGATAAGGATGTTAAGCTTGAAAGGGCTAGTAACTGTGACAGCATGGAATTCAAAGGAGGCGATAGACAGATGGGTAAGGGGAGAAAGAGAGAATGACCACTTGGGAGAGATGAGGATCCCGGTGCCACCACCCCGCTGACCAGACGCTCTCGGGGTGTGCGAGAACACGTGGGCGGACGAAGAGAGAGCAGTAGGAGTAGCAGTGTTGTCTGTGGTGATCCATGTTTCCGTCAGTGCCAAGAAGTCGAGGGACTGGAGGGAGGCATAGGCTGAGATGAACTCTGCCTTGTTGACCGCAGATTGGCATATACAGGGGGGTACCGGTACAGAGTCAATGTGGAGGCTATATACAGGGTATTACGGTACAGAGTCAATGTGCGGGTGCTCCGGTGTCGAGGCAATTGAGGTAATATGTACATGTAGGTAGAGTTATTAAAGTGACTATGCATAGATAATAACAGAGAGTAAAATCGGCTTAGAAGAGGGGGTGGGGGCAATGCAAATATAGTCTGGGTAGCCATTTGATTAGATGTTCAGGAGTCTTATGGCTTGGGGGTAGAAGCTGTTTAGAAGCCTCTTGGACCTAGACTTGGCGCAACGCTATTACTTGCCGTGCGGAAACAGAGAGAACAGTCTATGACTAGGGTGGGTGGAGACTTTGACAATGTTTAGGTCCTTCCTCTGACACCGCCTGGTATAGAAGTCCTGGATGGCAGGAAGCTTGGCCCCAGTGATGTACTGGGCCGTACGCACTACCCTCTGTACTGCCTTGCGGTCGGAGGCTGAGCAGTTGCCATACCTGGCAGTGATGCAACCAGTCAGGATGGTGCAAATGTAAAATCTTTTGAGGATCTGATGACCCAAGCCAAATCCTTTCAGTCCCCTGAGGGGTAATATGTTTTGTCGTGCCCTCTTCATGACTGTCTTGGAGTGTTTGGACCATGTTGGTTTGTTGGTGATGTGAACCCCAAGGAACTTGGATCTCTCAACCTGTTCCACTACAGCCACGTCGATGAGAATGGGGGCTTGCTCGGTCTGTTCTACCAGCATCAAGCTTTGTTTATTTGAAAAACAGGTATGTTTGTGTGGTTGTATTTTGTCTCTTCAGTTTCCTACATCTAACTCACTACAGGCTCTGGGTTCTGCTGACACCTGCTGGTCTATGTCGTCTAGGGAAAACTACAGACATCACTGAGCTGTGGGGACAAACTTTACTAAGGAGTACACTTTTTTTGTAGTATTTACTCTTAAAGGTGCAATATGCCGAAATCGCTCTGCCATTTCCTGGTTGCAAAAATTTGAATAGTTTGCCTAATTTCAGTTTATGTCTAGCCTAATGGTTAGAGCGTTGGGCCAGTAACCGAAAGGTTTCTAGATCGAATCCTTAAGCTGACAAGATAAAAAAAAACTGCCATTCTGCCCCTGAACAAGGAAGTTAACCCACTGTTCCTTGGCTGTCATTGTAAATACGAATTTGTTCTTAACTGACTTGTTAAATAGATAAATGTGATTAAACAAGCAGTCATTGTGTGGAGAATAATTGTATTGTCTAAATTGCTGTGAAATGTAAATTCAATAACCAAAAATATTGTATTTTCAGCTGTTTGAAACAAACCGAAAGTAAAAGAAGCAAAAACAAAATTTAAGAACGGGAAGCATAGAAATAGCACACATAGAACAGATCTATACGGCTTCTTAGATGTGATTTCAACAGGAATGAAAGATCTATAACACATAGAACAGATCTATACCGCTTCTTAGACATGATTTCAATGGGAATGAAAGATCTATAACACATAGAACAGATCTATACCGCTTCTTAGACATGATTTCAACGGGAATGAAAGATCTATAACACATAGAACAGATCTATACCGCTTCTTAGACATGATTTCAACGGGAATGAAAGATCTATAACACATAGAACAGATCTATACCGCTTCTTAGACATGATTTCAACGGGAATGAAAGATCTATAACACATAGAACAGATCTATACCGCTTCTTAGACATGATTTCAACGGGAATGAAAGATCTATAACACATAGAACAGATCTATACCGCTTCTTAGACATGATTTCAACGGGAATGAAAGATCTATAACACATAGAACAGATCTATACCGCTTCTTAGACATGATTTCAACGGGAATGAAAGATCTATAACACATAGAACAGATCTATACCGCTTCTTAGACATGATTTCAACGGGAATGAAAGATCTATAACACATAGAACAGATCTATACCGCTTCTTAGACATGATTTCAACGGGAATGAAAGATCTATAACACATAGAACAGATCTATACCGCTTCTTAGACATGATTTCAACGGGAATGAAAGATCTATAACACATAGAACAGATCTATACCGCTTCTTAGACATGATTTCAACGGGAATGAAAGATCTATAACACATAGCACAGATCTATACCGCTTCTTAGACATGATTTCAACGGGAATGAAAGATCTATAACACATAGCACAGATCTATACCGCTTCTTAGTCATGATTTCAACGGGAATGAAAGATCTATAACACATAGAACAGATCTATACTGCTTCTTAGACATGATTTCAACGGGAATGAAAGATCTATAACACATAGAACAGATCTATACCGCTTCTTAGACATGATTTCAACGGGAATGAAAGATCTATAACACATAGAACAGATCTATACCGCTTCTTAGACATGATTTCAACGGGAATGAAAGATCTATAACACATAGAACAGATCTATACCGCTTCTTAGACATGATTTCAACGGGAATGAAAGATCTATAACACATAGAACAGATCTATACCGCTTCTTAGACATGATTTCAACGGGAATGAAAGATCTATAACACATAGAACAGATCTATACCGCTTCTTAGACATGATTTCAACGGGAATGAAAGATCTATAACACATAGAACAGATCTATACCGCTTCTTAGACATGATTTCAACGGGAATGAAAGATCTATAACACATAGAACAGATCTATACCGCTTCTTAGACATAATTTCAACGGGAATGAAAGATCTATAACACATAGCACAGATCTATACCGCTTCTTAGACATGATTTCAACGGGAATGAAAGATCTATAACACATAGAACAGATCTATACCGCTTCTTAGACATGATTTCAACGGGAATGAAAGATCTATAACACATAGAACAGATCTATCACTTCAATGAGAATGACTAATCTCACATTTCTTTGTGAATTTGGTCTTGTTTAACGTTACCTTTAGGGATGGAAATGTACAGAATGGGTATATATAGTCCAGCTAGGGTCATGTAATTTGTCATTAAAGAAATGTAAATATTTCTCAGTGTTTTTAAATGAGTTGCTTACTAGGATATATGTCAATGTGGGCCCAATGACACCCCTCATCACTGATTCTCGCAATATCAAGTGTGGCTATAAGCTATTTAGTGTGGTCTCAATCAAATTATCCATAGCCTATAGACTACAAAGTGCATGCTGGGAGAAGAACAGAGCGATGTTTTATGTCTACACACTACAATGGATATTCCATCCCTGAGCCCCGGGCCTCTTGCTGATCAAACCCTGTTTTGTGTGCTGTCTAACCAATGCCTAACAAATGCAGTGTAGGGCTACGGTGGCAGTTCAGGAGGAGAGTCGAATGTTTCTTCTGAATTGTATTTATTTATTAGGCCTAACTCAAGTAGGCAAACCCAAGTAGGCAAACCCAAGTAGACAAACCCAAGTAGGCAAACCCAAATAGGCAAACTCAAGTAGACAAACTCAAATAGGCAAACTCTAGTAGGCATAATCAAGTAGGCAAACTCAAGTAGGCATAATTAATCTCATAGCCTCTGAAACATTAGAAACCTGTCCAGGGCAGCCAGGCTCCCCCACCCCAAAAAAAATGTCTCTCTGAGTTTCATCATTTGTCTTCAACGGGCAAGAGGCTGAATGTATCTCAGTGGAAAAAGCATCAGAACGGGCGAAACTGTCTCTGATGCTGTATGATATCGTTTCTGTCTGTAGCATTTGTGTTTATTATGGATCCCCATTAGCTGCTGACAAGGCAGCATTAAGGCAGTTCTACAATAAAAAATAAAAAAACATTACAATACATTCATTACAGAATTCACAATTCACACAAAGTGTGTGCCCTCACGCCCACAAAATCAATGTGTACGTGTGTGTTTATAGTTCGTATGTTATTATGTGTGTGTCTGAGCCTATGTTTGTATTGCTTCACAGTCCCCGCTGTTCCTTAAGGAGTATTTTGATCAGTTTTTTTAAATGTCAATCTACTGCTTTCATCAGTTACCTGATGTGGAATAGTGTTCCACATAGTCATTGCTCAATGTAGAACTGTGCACCTCCCACAGTCTGTTCTGGACCCGGGGACTGTGAAAAAATCCCTGGTGGAATTTCTTGTGGGGTATGAATGGGTGTCCGAGTTGCGTGCTAGTCGTTTAAACAGACAGCAAAGTGAAATCAACATACTTTGATCCAGGAGAGATTGATGTGCATATTATTAGTGGTTGCTCTTTGTGTACATGCAAGGGCCAGCTGTGCTGCCCTGTTCTGAGCTAATTACATTTTTCCTCTTTGTGTCACCTGACCACACGACTGAACAGTAGTCAAGGTGCGACAAAAATAGAGCCTGTAGGACCTGCCTTGTTGATAATGCTGTTAAGAAGGTAGAAACTAGAGCCTGTAGGACCTGCCTTGTTGATAATGCTGTTAAGAAGGTAGAAACTAGAGCCTGTAGGACCTGCCTTGTTGATAATGCTGTTAAGAAGGTAGAAACTAGAGCCTGTAGGACCTGCCTTGTTGATAATGCTGTTAAGAAGGTAGAAACTAGAGCCTGTAGGACCTGCCTTGTTGATAATGCTGTTAAGAAGGTAGAAACTAGAGCCTGTAGGACTTGCCTTGTTGATAATGCTGTTAAGAAGGTAGAAACTAGAGCCTGTAGGACCTGCCTTGTTGATAATGCTGTTAAGAAGGTAGAAACTAGAGCCTGTAGGACTTGCCTTGTTGATAATGCTGTTAAGAAGGTAGAAACTAGAGCCTGTAGGACCTGCCTTGTTGATAATGCTGTTAAGAAGGTAGAAACTAGAGCCTGTAGGACCTGCCTTGTTGATAGTGCTGTTAAGAAGGTAGAAACTAGGGCCTGTAGGACCTGCCTTGTTGATAGTGCTGTTAAGAAGGTAGAAACTAGGGCCTGTAAGACCTGCCTTGTTGATAGTGTTGTTAAGAAGGTAGAGCAGCACCTTTATTATGGACAGACTTCTCCCCATCCTAGCTACTGTTGTATCAATATTATTTTGACCATGACAGTTTCCAGTCATGGGTTACTCCAAGCAGTTTAGTCACCTCATCTTGCTCAATTTCAACATTATTTGCTACAAGATTTAGTTGAGGTTTAGGGTATAGTGATTGTTTATCCCAAATACAAGGCTTTTTATATTTTGAAATATTTAGGACAAACTTATTCATTTACATTACATTTACATTTAAGTCATTTAGCAGACGCTCTTATCCAGAGCGACTTACAAATTGGTGCATTCACCTTATGACATCCAGTGGAACAGCCACTTTACAATAGTGCATCTACATATTTTAAGGGGGGGGAGGGGGGGGGTGAGAAGGATTACTTTATCCTATCCTAGGTATTCCTTAAAGAGGTGGGGTTTCAGGTGTCTCCGGAAGGTGACATCCTTGCCACCCATTCTGAAACAAACTGCAGCTCTTTTTTAATTACGTGTTGCAGTCATTTCAGTTACTATATTTGCTGACGTGTATAGTTTTGAGTTTCCACATGGCTCTACTCAGTTTCCACATGGCTCTACTCAATTTCCACATGGCTCTACTCAGTTTCCACATGGCTCTACTCAGTTTCCACATGGCTCTACTCAGTTTCCACATGGCCCTAGTCAGTTTCCACATGGCTCTACTCAGTTTCCACATGGCTCTACTCAGTTTCCACATGGCTCTACTCAGTTTCCACATGGCTCTACTCAGTTTCCACATGGCTCTACTCAGTTTCCACATGGCTCTACTCAGTTTCCACATGGCCCTAGTCAGTTTCCACATGGCTCTACTCAGTTTCCACATGGCTCTACTCAGTTTCCACATGGCTCTACTCAGTTTCCACATGGCTCTACTCAGTTTCCACATGGCTCTACTCAGTTTCCACATGGCTCTACTCAGTTTCCACATGGCCCTAGTCAGTTTCCACATGGCTCTACTCAAGCCAGTGGCATGTTGTTAGTAAAGATTGAAAAATGTAAGGGGCCTAGACAGCTGCCCTGGGGAATTCCTGATTCTACCTGGATTATGTTGAAGAGGCTTCCATTAAAGAACACCCTCTGTGTTCTGTTAGACAGGTAACTCTTTATCCACCATATAGCAGGGAGTGTAAAGCCATAACACATACGTTTTTCCAGCAGCAGACTATGATCAATATGGTCAAAACCTGCACTGAAGTCTAACAAAACAACGCCCACAATCTTTTTATCATTGAATGCAAGAGAAGCCCTATGGCCTTCCCTGATATCTAAAAATAATAGTAATAATAAAAATAGCCAATCAAATCAAATCAAATCAAATTTATTTATATAGCCCTTCGTATATCAGCTGATATCTCAAAGTGCTGTACAGAAACCCAGCCTAAAACCCCAAACAGCAAACAATGCAGGTGTAAAAGCACGGTGGCTAGGAAAAACTCCCTAGAAAGGCCAAAACCTAGGAAGAAACCTAGAGAGGAACCGGGCTATGTGGGGTGGCCAGTCCTCTTCTGGCTGTGCCGGGTAGAGATTATAACAGAACATGACCAAGATGTTCAAATGTTCATAAATGACCAGCATGGTCAAATAATAATAAGGCAGAACAGTTGAAACTGGAGCAGCAGCACAGTCAGGTGGACTGGGGACAGCAAGGAGCCATCATGTCAGGTAGTCCTGGGGCACGGTCCTTGTCATGCAGGTGAATGAGGACCCAAAAGCGACTTGGCGAAAACAGAGTCTTTAATCCAGTAAAGTAATTCTACAAACATAAGACATAATTCCACTCGTAATGACGAGAACAGACTGGAGACTCGATCAAGAACTGCAGGTTGCCTCGGGAAGGCACTTGAACCTAGCAGACTCAGACACCTGCTCTCCACGCAGCATCTGAGGGAAACACGACACGACAGGGCGATACACAGACACAGCACGGTGAACAATAGACAAGGATCCGACAGGACAGGAACGGAAAACAAGGGAAGAAATAGGGACTCTAATCAGGGGAAAAGATAAGGAACAGGTGTGGGAAGACTAAATGATTGATTAGGGGAATAGGAACAGCTGGGAGCAGGAACGGAACGATAGAGAGAAGAGAGAGAGGAAGGGAGAGAGAAAAAGGGGAACGAACCTAAAAAGACCAGCAGGGGAAAAATGAACAGAGGAAAAAGCAAAATGACAAGACAATCTAAGACAAAACATGACAGTACCCCCACTCACCGAGCGCCTCCTGGCGCACTCGAGGAGGAATCCTGGCGGCAACGGAGGAAATCATCAATGAGTGAACGGTCCAGCACGTCCCGAGACGGAACCCAACTCCTCTCCTCAGGACCGTAACCCTCCCAATCCACTAAGTATTGGTGACCCCGTCCCCCGAGAACGCATGTCCATGATCCTACGTACCTTGTAAATAGGTGCGCTCTCGACAAGGACGGGAGGGGGAGGGAAGACGAACGGGGGTGCGAAGAAAGGGCTTGACACAGGAGACATGGAAGACAGGATGGACGCGACGAAGATGTCGCGGAAGAAGCAGTCGCACAGCGACAGGATTGACGACCTGGGAGACACGGAACGGACCAATGAACCGCGGAGTCAACTTACGAGAAGCTGTCGTAAGAGGAAGGTTGTGAGTGGAAAGCCACACTCTCTGGCCGCAACAATACCTAGGACTCTTAATCCTGCGTTTATTGGCGGCTCTCACAGTCTGTGCCCTGTAACGGCAAAGTGCAGACCTCACCCTCCTCCAGGTGCGCTCACAACGTTGGACAAACGCTTGAGCGGAGGGAACGCTGGACTCGGCAAGCTGGGAAGAGAACAGAGGAGGCTGGTAACCCAGACTACTCTGAAACGGAGATAACCCGGTAGCAGACGAAGGAAGCGAGTTGTGAGCGTATTCTGCCCAGGGGAGCTGTTCTGCCCAAGACGCAGGGTTTCTGAAAGAAAGGCTGCGTAGTATGCGACCAATCGTCTGATTGGCCCTCTCTGCTTGACCGTTAGACTGGGGATGAAACCCGGAAGAGAGACTGACGGACGCACCAATCAAACGACAGAACTCCCTCCAAAACTGTGACGTGAATTGCTGGCCTCTGTCTGAAACGGCATCTAACGGGAGGCCATGAATTCTGAACACATTCTCGATGATGATTTGTGCCGTCTCCTTAGCGGAAGGAAGTTTAGCGAGGGGAATGAAATGTGCCGCCTTAGAGAACCTATCGACAACCGTAAGAATCACAGTCTTCCCCGCAGACAAAGGCAGACCGGTAATGAAGTCTAGGGCGATGTGAGACCATGGTCGAGAAGGAATGGGGAGCGGTCTGAGACGACCGGCAGGAGGAGAGTTACCCGACTTAGTCTGCGCGCAGTCCGAACAAGCAGCCACGAAACGGCGCGTGTCACGCTCCTGAGTCGGCCACCAAAAGCGCTGGCGAATAGACGCAAGAGTGCCTCGAACACCGGGATGACCAGCTAACTTGGCAGAGTGAGCCCACTGAAGAACAGCCAGACGAGTGGAAACAGGAACGAAAAGGAGGTTACTAGGACAAGCGCGCGGCGACGCAGTGTGCGTGAGTGCTTGCTTAACCTGTCTTTCAATTCCCCAGACTGTCAACCCGACAACACGCCCATAAGGAAGAATCCCCTCGGGATCAGTAGAAGCCACAGAAGAACTAAACAGACGGAATAAGGCATCAGGCTTGGTGTTTTTGCTACCCGGACGGTAAGAAATCACAAACTCGAAACGAGCGAAAAACAACGCCCAACGAGCTTGACGGGCATTAAGTCGTTTGGCAGAACGGATGTACTCAAGGTTCTTATGGTCTGTCCAAACGACAAAAGGAACGGTCGCCCCCTCCAACCACTGTCGCCATTCGCCTAGGGCTAAGCGGATGGCGAGCAGTTCGCGGTTACCTACATCATAGTTGCGTTCAGATGGCGACAGGCGATGAGAAAAATAAGCGCAAGGATGAACCTTATCGTCAGACTGGAAGCGCTGGGATAGAATGGCTCCCACGCCTACCTCTGAAGCGTCAACCTCGACAATGAATTGTCTAGTGACGTCAGGAGTAACGAGGATAGGAGCGGACGTAAAACGTTCTTTTAGAAGATCAAAAGCTCCCTGGGCGGAACCGGACCACTTAAAACACGTCTTGACAGAAGTAAGAGCTGTGAAAGGGGCAGCAACTTGACCGAAATTACGAATGAAACGCCGATAGAAATTAGCGAAACCTAAAAAGCGCTGCAACTCGACACGTGACCTTGGAACGGGCCAATCACTGACAGCTTGGACCTTAGCGGAATCCATCTGAATGCCTTCAGCGGAAATAACGGAACCGAGAAAAGTAACGGAGGAGACATGAAAAGAGCACTTCTCAGCCTTCACGTAGAGACAATTCTCTAAAAGGCGCTGTAGAACACGTCGAACGTGCTGAACATGAATCTCGAGTGACGGTGAAAAAATCAGGATATCGTCAAGATAGACAAAAACAAAGATGTTCAGCATGTCTCTCAGAACATCATTAACTAATGCCTGAAAAACAGCTGGCGCATTGGCGAGACCAAACGGCAGAACCCGGTACTCAAAATGCCCTAACGGAGTGTTAAACGCCGTTTTCCACTCGTCCCCCTCTCTGATGCGCACGAGATGGTAAGCGTTACGAAGGTCCAACTTAGTAAAGCACCTGGCTCCCTGCAGAATCTCGAAGGCTGATGACATAAGGGGAAGCGGATAACGATTCTTAACCGTTATGTCATTCAGCCCTCGATAATCCACGCAGGGGCGCAGAGTACCGTCCTTTTTCTTAACAAAAAGAACCCCGCCCCGGCCGGAGAGGAAGAAGGCACTATGGTACCGGCGTCAAGAGACACAGATAAATAATCCTCGAGAGCCTTACGTTCGGGAGCCGACAGAGAGTATAGTCTACCCCGAGGGGGAGTGGTCCCCGGAAGGAGATCAATACTACAATCATACGACCGGTGAGGAGGAAGGGAGTTGGCTCGGGACCGACTGAAGACCGTGCGCAGATCATGATATTCCTCCGGCACTCCTGTCAAATCGCCAGGTTCCTCCTAAGAAGTGGGGACAGAAGAAATGGGAGGGATGGCAGACATTAAACACTTCACATGACAAGAAACGTTCCAGGATAGGATAGAATTACTAGACCAATTAATAGAAGGATTATGACATACTAGCCAGGGATGACCCAAAACAACAGGTGTAAAAGGTGAACGAAAAATCAAAAAAGAAATAGTCTCACTGTGGTTACCAGATACTGTGAGAGTTAAAGGTAGTGTCTCAAATCTGATACTGGGAAGATGACTACCATCTAAGGCAAACATGGGCGTAGGCTTGTCTAACTGTCTGAAAGGAATGTCATGTTTCCGAGCCCATGCTTCGTCCATGAAACAACCCTCAGCCCCGAGTCAATCAAGGCACTGCATGTAGCACCCGAACCGGTCCAGCGTAGATGGACCGACATAGTAGTACAGGATCTAGATGAAGAGACCTGAGTAGTAGCGCTCACCAGTAGCCCTCCGCTTACTGATGAGCTCTGGCCTTTACTGGACATGAATTGACAAAATGTCCATCAAATCCGCAATAGAGGCACAGGCGGTTGGTGATCCTCCGTTCCCTCTCCTTAGTCGAGATGCGAATACCTCCCAGCTGCATGGGCTCAGTCTCTGAGCCAGAGGAGGGAGATGGTTGCGATGCGGAGCAGGGAAACACCGTTGACGCGAGCTCTCTTCCACGAGCTTGGTGACGAAGATCTACCCGTCGTTCTATGCGGATGGCGAGAGCAATCAAAGAGTCCACACTGGAGGGAACCTCCCGAGAGAGAATCTCATCTTTGACCACTGCGTGGAGTCCCTCCAGAAAATGAGCGAGCAGCGCCGGCTCGTTCCAGTCACTAGAGGCAGCAAGAGTGCGAAACTCTATAGAGTAATCCGTTATGGATCGATCACCTTGGCATAGGAAGCCAGGGCCCTAGAAGCCTCCCTACCAAAAACTGAACGGTCAAAAACCTGAATCATCTCCTCTTTAAAGTTCTGGTAATTGTTTGAACAATCAGCCCTTGCCTCCCAGATAGCTGTGCCCCACTCTCGAGCCCGGCCAGTAAGGAGTGAAATGACGTAAGCAACCCGAGCTATCTCGCTAGAGTATGTGTTGGGTTGGAGAGAGAACACAATATCACACTGGGTGAGAAAGGAGCGGCACTCCGTGGGCTGCCCGGAGTAGCAAGGTGGGTTATTAACCCTAGGTTCCGGAGGCTCGGCAGGCCAGGAAGTAACAGGTGGCACGAGACGAAGACTCTGGAACTGTCCAGAGAGGTCGGAAACCTGAGCGGACAGGTTCTCCACGGCATGGCGAGCAGCAGACAATTCCTGCTCGTGTCTGCCGAGCATGGCTCCTTGGATCTCGACGGCAGTGTTACGAACGTCTGTAGTCGCTGGGTCCATTCTTTGGTCGGATCCTTCTGTCATGCAGGTGAATGAGGACCCAAAAGCGACTTGGCGAAAACAGAGTCTTTAATCCAGTAAAGTAATTCTACAAACATAAGACATAATTCCACTCGTAATGACGAGAACAGACTGGAGACTCGATCAAGAACTGCAGGTTGCCTCGGGAAGGCACTTGAACCTAGCAGACTCAGACACCTGCTCTCCACGCAGCATCTGAGGGAAACACGACACGACAGGGCGATACACAGACACAGCACGGTGAACAATAGACAAGGATCCGACAGGACAGGAACGGAAAACAAGGGAAGAAATAGGGACTCTAATCAGGGGAAAAGATAAGGAACAGGTGTGGGAAGACTAAATGATTGATTAGGGGAATAGGAACAGCTGGGAGCAGGAACGGAACGATAGAGAGAAGAGAGAGAGGAAGGGAGAGAGAAAAAGGGGAACGAACCTAAAAAGACCAGCAGGGGGAAAATGAACAGAGGAAAAAGCAAAATGACAAGACAATCTAAGACAAAACATGACAGTCCTAGGGCTCAGGTCCTCCGAGAGAGAGAAAGAAAGAGAGAATTAGAGAGAGCATATGTGGGGTGGCCAGTCCTCTTCTGGCTGTGCCGGGTGGAGATTATAACAGAACGTGGCCAAGATGTTCAAATGTTCATAAATGACCAGCATGGTTGAATAATAGTAAGGCAGAACAGTTGAAACTGGAGCAGGAGCATGGCCAGGTGGACTGGGGACAGCAAGGAGTCCTCATGTCAGGTAGTCCTGGGACATGGTCCTAGGGCCCAGGCCAGTTGAAACTGGAGCAGCAGCATGGCCAGGTGGACTGGGGACAGCAAGGAGTCATCATGTAAGGTAGTCCTGGGGCATGGTCCTAGGGCTCAGGTCCTCCGAGAGAGAGAAAGAAAGAGAGAAGGAGAGAATTAGAGAACGCACACTTAGATTCACACAGGACACCTGAATAGGACAGGAGAAGTACTCCAGATAAACAAACTGACCCTAGCCCCCGACACATAAACTACTGCAGCATAAATACTGGAGGCTGAGACAGGAGGGGTCAGGAGACACTGTGGCCCCATCCGAGGACACCCCGGACAGGGCCAAACAGGAAGGATATAACCCCACCCACTTTGCCAAAGCACAGCCCCCACACCACTAGAGGGAAATCTTCAACCACCAACTTACCATCCTGAGTCAAGGCCGAGTATAGCCCACAAAGATCTCCGACACGGTACAACCCAAGGGGGGGGGGAACCCAGACAGGCCGACCACAACAGTGAATCAACCCACCCAGGTGACGCACCCCCCCAGGGACGGCACGAGAGAGCCCCAGCAAGCCAGTGACTCAGCCCCGTAACAGGGTTAGAGGCAAAGAATCCCAGTGAAAAGAGGGGAACCGGCCAGGCAGAGACAGCAAGGGCGGTTCGTTGCTCCAGAGCCTTTCCGTTCACCTTCCCACTCCTGGGCCAGACTACACACAATCATATGACCCACTGAAGAGATGAGTCTTCAGTAAAGACTTAAAGGTTGAGACCGAGTTTGCGTCTCTGACATGGGTAGGCAGACCGTTCCATAAAAATGGAGCTCTATAGGAGAAAGCCCTGCCTCCAGCTGTTTGCTTAGAAATTCTAGGGACAATTAGGAGGCCTGCGTCTTGTGACCGTAGCGTACGTGTAGGTATGTACGGCAGGACCAAATCAGAGAGGTAGGTAGGAGCAAGCCCATGTAATGCTTTGTAGGTTAGCAGTAAAACCTTGAAATCAGCCCTTGCTTTGACAGGAAGCCAGTGTAGAGAGGCTAGCACTGGAGTAATATGATCAAATTTTTTGGTTCTAGTCAGGATTCTAGCAGCCGTATTTAGCACTAACTGAAGTTTATTTAGTGCTTTATCCGGGTAGCCGGAAAATAGAGCATTGCAGTAGTCTAACCTAGAAGTGACAAAAGCATGGATTAATTTTTCTGCATCATTTTTGGACAGAAAGTTTCTGATTTATGCAATGTTACGTAGATGGAAAAAAATCAGCATTGAGCTAAACTGTGAATGGTTCTGGTGCACAAAATGGGAAGCCAGTGTGGATTTGGATGTGGCTTCACACCCATCACATCATAACAAACTCCAAACGTCATTGACAGAAAAAAAATGTCATTGTTGCAGCTTGTTGAATTGTTGAGTGTCCTCCAGCTGTCCTCCAGTGGCAAGCTATCTTGATCAATTTGGCCCCTTCCTTAATTAGCCATGGATAGAGATAGGGATTTGGACTTGGTTGTACTTAATTCTCCGTGCTAGCCAATGAAGGATAACAACGATTCTGATCTAACCATAAATTCATACATTGAGCCCCTGGACTGAGATGTTGGAAGTTCAACATGTAGCTAGATCAGTGGTTCTTAACCTTGTTGGAGGTACTGAAACCCACCAGTTTCATATGCACATTCACCGAACCCTTAATTGGAAAAATAAATTGTGATTTTTTCAAATTCAAAACATAGGTATATATTTTACTGGTGCACAAAATGAACCGTGCGTCAACATCACTGTGTTCAAAGAACAAAATCATCAAAACATGATTTTCACACAAAAACAAAAACATAATAATGAATATTTACTGCAAATCAGTGTGACTTCTGCTGTTGCCTTTCAGAGACCAGTTCAGATATGCGCGGCTTCACCTTGGCAAGTGCCACTCTCATGTCATTTTCGCAACAAAGTCTGTTCCTTTTCTTCGTTATTATGTCCAGCATCCCCGAAAAGGATTGCTCGCAAAGATACATTGTAACAAACGGTATGAAAATCCCCAGAGCTTTCTTAGCAATAACAGAGTACGTTACCATTTGTTGACACCAAAACGTTGAAAGTGTTGTTGTTCTGAAGAGTTGCTGTTGAACCTGGCTCGGCTGAATTTCAATGATTTCATCGAGGTATTCATCATTGACATCTGTTGTCTCAACACTAAACGTGAACGGCTGTCTCACCCATGCTGGATATGACTCTCTTGTAGGGAAGTATCCGTCGAGAGACTTTGGAAGCTCATCTAACTGTGTGACAATTGCTTGCTTCAGTTCCGCAGGTACAGAAATGTCTCCGATTCCAGATACATCTTCGATCTTACTTACACAGTCATCCAGCAGGGGAAAGTTTGCGAAGTTATCGTTCTCTGTTCGTCAATTCCATAACGGTAGCTGTTTTTGAAAAGCCTTCAGGTTTTCCTCCGCTTCGATGATGTTGACTCCACCGCCCTGCATCTTTTGATTGAGATGATTGAGAGCTTCGAAGATATCAGCCATGTACGCTAAAATGAGAATTAACTAATTTTTGTAGCAATCTGCATGACAATGTTGGTGCTTTTGCAAAAACAGGGCTAATTCCACACGCACGGCAAAAGCACGATTCAGCACCTGTCCCCGGGACACCACCGAACGTTAGAATGGTACAGAAGTACCTCGAATTCAGAGCCCATTTCTTTACACAGCTCACTGAAGATGCGGTGCCTCAGAGCACTAGTTGGCACATAGTTCACACATTCCACTACAACATTTTGGTTTTATGAGTGTTTCACCAATGGTGTGTGGTTTGCCCTGCTTTGCGATCAGGTAAGCAACTTCGTACGATGCTGTGGGGAACAGGCAGAGTAGCTTTTACATCGAATCTGGCTCTCTTCACCTTGAATT
Source organism: Oncorhynchus gorbuscha (assembly GCF_021184085.1). NCBI lineage: Eukaryota > Metazoa > Chordata > Actinopteri > Salmoniformes > Salmonidae > Oncorhynchus > Oncorhynchus gorbuscha. The sequence continues at coordinate 22,475 of NW_025748051.1, read as the reverse complement.
CAGCGAGCGCTGTGTTCTTGTATTTTCCATCTCCATGCAGCTTAAGGAAGTGTTCTTAGTTTTGCCGGTGCTAGACTAGAATTACTCAACTTGGCATTGCAAATCATGCAGTTAGGATGCTGACTTCCATCACGTTCCGTTATACATGTGAATCCATATTGTACATATTCGTCCGACCACTTTCATTTTTTGCTCGACATAGTAAGTATGAAGGGATTCAAATATTAAGAAAGAAATCACAAGACATACCATCACGACAGTCACAAGTAGACTACTGGGCACACCAAATTCCCTGCAGCACAGATAGGCCAAGCGTTGTAGCGTGATCACCTGCAGCCAATGATGGCCAAGCAGGGCGTGTCATCACGAATTATATGAGTCGGATGTGTGTCTTGACCTCCGCCGAACCCCTGAGACTGACTCACCGAACCCCTGGGGTTCGATCGAACCCAGGTTAAGAACCACTGAGCTAGATGTAGAAGGCTAATGTTAACTAGTTAACTAGTTAACGTTGCCCATGAAAGGAAGTTTGGGCTAGCGAGTAAGCATTTTATCCAGGAAGCCTAGTACAACAAAATCTAAAAGCATGTAGGTCCTGTATGACAGAGTCATAGAGTGTTTGGGCAGCATGAGAAGAGAGGAGGACGTCGTTGGCGTTTCTCTACAAGGTCAGTCAACATGTTTTTTTTCTACTTACACACAAACACACACAGAGATCAAAACCATTGACAGCCACATTATATTTAACTTACGTTGATTGGACTAAATAGTTTTTGGGTATCTTTTAGTTGTCACTTGTATTAGACTAATCAAAGAGGTGATATGATGATGTTGAAATGTTGAAGTTGAAATGGTGCTGGAATAGTGGAGGCAGCTCCTGTTTTCTTTGTGACTTGCGGTAACTCTCCAGTATTCTAAATCGATAGCTGTTTTTTCCCGAAAATTTTCAGAAACATTCACTTGCTAGACCGCTGTAGTAAGTCATGTAACTGTTTGTTACATTCAATATGCTTTGTGGACTTCCATTGGACAGATGTTGCTCTCTGGTTTTCTAATGAATCAAAGGTGTGGTTGAATTTATTCTGTTACTGTGACTTCTTATTGTCTCAGCCTTTAGGCCTCTATATCACGGTGTCTTCTTATTGTCTCAGCCTTTAGGCCTCTATATCACGGTGTCTTCTTATTGTCTCAGCCTATAGGCCTATATATCACGGTGTCTTCTTATTGTCTCAGCCTATAGGCCTCTATATCACGGTGTCTTCTTATTGTCTCAGCCTATAGGCCTATATATCACGGTGTCAAGGCATATGAACCAACAGGTTAAAGAGCAAACAACACAATTATCACAACACATATGTTCTAATATGGCTTTTTTTGAGGGTGGGGGTGGCTTTCATTTTTATTGCACCGATACTGATACGTCTACATAGCACATAATGCTATCCACTCATCTGAGACCACACTGGTACACTACACAAGCATATGTTGTAAGTCGAAACCATCCACACAAGTACATGACTTGACCTATTTTTTTCTCTGTCTTCTTTTAAGTAGTAAAATAAGTAGAGAAAAGCAGCGTTCTGAGGTGGTTTTAGACATAAAATACATATTTGGGCTGAAAGGGTTGCAAAACTGAGACGTAGTGGCCACATTCATATATGTTTCCGTTCCAAATTCGGCAAATACTTAAAAGAACAAAACTTTGATGCCTCCTCTACACATCAAAATAACAAATTGACGACATTTCATTTTGTGGTTAAGAAGTAAAATAGATTAACTCTCTAAATGAAGCCAGAAAAGACAACCAAATATTACTTAAAGTAAGTTAAATATTCTCCATATAGACAAATAGTTTTTTTTTGTTTTTATGATGGCTGCCATCTTATCGGCTCTTAACCAACTATTTTGTCTTTTTCGCGTAGTCTGTAACTTGTTTTGTACATAATGTTGCTGCTAAAGTCTGTTATGACCGAAAATAGCTTCTGGACATCAAAACAGCGATTACTCAAATTGGATGAAGAGTTATTCTTTAATGATTCGGACCGAAACACCCGAACAGACCCTCATCCCTGTTATTCGCGCAAGAAGGAAACAAAGATTTCGCAGAAAGAGATCAGGGTGCCTTGTGAGGATCAGGGTGCCTTGTGTCATGTATTGTCATATATTGTCATGTCTTGTCCCTGTGTTTTCTCTTCTATTCGTTTCCCCCTGCTGGTCTTATTAGGTTTCTTTCCCTCTCTCTATCCCTCTCTCTATCCCTCTCTCTCTCTATCGTTCCGTTCCTGCTCCCAGCTGTTCCTCATTCTCCTAACGACCTCGTTTACTCTTTCACACCTGTCCCCTATTTTGCCCTCTGATTAAGTCTCTATTTCTCTCTCTGTTTCTGCTTCTGTCCTTGTCGGATCCTTGTTTGCTGTGCTGTGTTCTTGTTCCGTCCTGTCGTGTTTTGCCTTCATCAGATGCTGCGTGTGAGCAGGTGTCTCTGTCAGCTACGGCCTGCGCCTACCCGAAGGGACCTGCAATCTGTGGCCGCTTATCCTGTTATTCCCCTCTACAAACTAGAGGATTTCTGTTATTCTCCGTTTGGACATTTCCTGTTAAGGATTCAGGATTTGTTATTTTCTGTTTGGACTTGAATAAACTCTGTTTCTGTTAAGTCGCTTTTGGGTCCTCACTCACCTGCATAACACCTTGTGAGGATCAGGGTGCCTTGTGAGGATCAGGCGACGAGTGGCGAATCTGCCTTTGCCATCTGTCCTGCTAGGTAACGTTCAATCGCTGGAAAATAAATGTGACGAACTGAAAGCACGTATACCCTACCAACGGGATATTAAAAACTATAATATCTTGGGTTTCACCGAGTCGTGGCTGAATGATTACATGAATAACATACAGCAGGCAGGTTATACGCTGTATCGGCAGGATAGAACAGCAGCCTCTGGTAAGACACAGGGTGGGGGCCTATGTACATATGTAAACATCTGGTGCACGATATCTAAATAAGTATCAAGGCTCTGCTCGCATGAGTGATGTAGAGATCTGTAGTTTTCATAGCTGTCTACATACCATCACAGACCGATGCTGGCACTAAAACCGCACTCAATGAGCTGTATACTGCCATAAACAAGCAGGAAAATGCTCATCCAGAGGTGGCGCTCCTAGTGACCGGGGGACTTTAGTGCAGGGCAACTTAAATAAGTTTGATCTAATTTCTATCAGCATGTTAAATGTGCAACCAGAGGGGAAAAAAATCTAGATCACCTGTACTCCACACACAGAGACCCGAACAATGCTCTCCCTCGCCCTCCATTTGGCAAATCTGACCATAATTCTATCCTGCGTATTCCTGCTTACAAGCAAAAGTGTTGTAATAGACTTAACTATACATAGATACAGTGGCTTGCAAAAGTTTTCCTATTTTGTTGCCTTTCAACCTGGAATTAAAATAGATTTTTGGGGAGTTTGTAAAATTAGATTTACACAACACACTTTGAAGATGGAAAATAAGACAAAAGCTAAAAACTTGACCGTGCATAACTAATGACCCCCTCAGCAGGCAATACTTTGTAGAGCCATCTTTTGTAGCAATTACAGCTGCAGGTCTCTGGGAGTATTTCTCTATATGCTTGGCACATCTAGCCACTGGGATTTTTGTCCATTCTTCAAGGCAAAACTGCTCCAGCTCATTCAAGTTGTATGGGTTCAGCTGGTGTACAGCATTCTTTAAATCATACCATAGTTTCTGCTGGAAGGTGAACCTCCGTCCCCAGTCTCATCTCTGGAAGACTGAAAACTGCTCCAGCTCCTTCAAGTTGTATGGGTTCAGCTGGTGTACAGCATTCTTTAAATCATAAAATCAAATCAAATCAAATGATTTTATTTGTCACATACACATGGTTAGCAGATGTTAATGCGAGTGTAGCGAAATGCTTGTGCTTCTAGTTCCGACAATGCAGTGATAACCAACAAGTAATCTAACTAACAATTCCAAAACTACCATCTTATACACAGTGTAAGGGGATAAAGAATATGTACATAAGGATATATGAATGAGTGATGGTACAGAGCAGCATACAGTAGATGGTATCGAGTACAGTATATACATATGAGATGAGTATGTAGACAAAGTAAACAAAGTGACATAGTTAAAGTGGCTAGTGATACATGTATTACATAAGGATGCAGTCGATGATGTAGAGTACAGTATATACGTATGCATATGAGATGCATAATGTAGGGTAAGTAACATTATATAAGGTAGCATTTTTAAAGTGGCTAGTGATATATTCCCATTATTAGAGTGGCTGGAGTTGGGTCAGTGTCAATGACAGTGTGTTGGCAGCAGCCACTGAATGTTAGTGGTGGCTGTTTAATACCATAGATTCTGCTGGAAGGTGAACCTCCGTCCCCAGTCTCATCTCTGGAAGACTGAAAACTGCTCCAGCTCCTTCAAGTTGTATGGGTTCAGCTGGTGTACAGCATTCTTTAAATCATACCATAGATTCTGCTGGAAGGTGAACCTCCGTCCCCAGTCTCATCTCTGGAAGACTGAAAACTGCTCCAGCTCCTTCAAGTTGTATGGGTTCAGCTGGTGTACAGCATTCTTTAAATCATACCATAGATTCTGCTGGAAGGTGAACCTATTTCCCAGTCTCAATTCTCTGGAAGACTGAAACAGGTTTCCCTCAAGAATTTCCCTGTATTTAGTGTCATCCAGTCCTTAAAATCTGACCAGGCTCCCAGTCCCTGCTTATGAAAAACATCCCTACAACATAATGATGCCACCACCATGCTTCACTGTGGGGATGGTATTCCCGGGGTGATGAGACAAGAACATTTTCCTTGATTTCCAAAATGCTCAATTTTATTCTCATCTGACCAGAGTACCTTCTTCCATATGTTTTGGGGAGTCTCCCACTCTAGTTTTTATTTTATTTTTTTAATCAATGTCTTTTGTTCTGGCCACTCTTCCATAAAGCCCAGCTCTGTGGAGTGTACGGCTTTATTTGGTCCTATGGACAGATACTCCAATCTCCAATGTAGAGCTTTGCAGCTCCTTCAGGGTTATCTTTTGTCTCTTTGTTGCCTCTTTAATTAATACCCTCCTTGCCTGGTCCGTGAGTTTTGTTGCGCGGCCCTCTCGTGGCAGGTTTGTTGTGGTGCCATATTCTTTCCATTTTTTAATAATGGATTTAATGGTGCTCCGTGGGATGTTCAAAGTTTCTGATATTTTTTAGAACCCAACCCTGATCTGTACTTCTCCACAACTTTGTTCCTGACCTGTTTGGAGAGCTCCTTGGTATTCATGGTGCCGCTTGCTTGGTGGTGCCCCTTGCTTAGTGGTGTTGCAGACTCTGGGGCCTTTCAGAACACGTGTATATATACTGAGATCATGTGACATTTATATTGCACACTGGTGGACTTTAATTAACTCATTATGTGACTTCTGAAGGCACCAGATCTTATTTAGGGGCTTCATAGCATAGTGAATACACGCAACACTTTTCCGTGTTTTATCTCTTATACATTTTTGAAAAAGTAATTTTTTTTCATTTCACTTCACCAATATGGACTATTTTGTGTATGTCCATTACGTGAAGTCCGAATAAAAATCAATTTTTAAAAACAGGCTGCAATGCAGCAATATAGGAAAAACGCCAAGGGGGATGAATACTTTTGCAAGGCACTGTAGGTGTAAATGTAATTCCTTGAAGAAGATGAAGACAAGTTGTCAAGGGGAGCTCAGGTCAGAACTAATGAGAAAATAAAGCATAAGCCTCATTATTCTTTTGACTGGTCTGTGCTTAAATCAAATGTCTGGAAGAAGAGGGAGCTAACCATGGAGATGAGAGATCTGAGTGGACGGTGTGTGTGTGTGTGTGTGTGTGTGTGTGTGTGTGTGTGTGTGTGTGTGTGTGTGTGTGTGTGTGTGTGTGTGTGTGTGTGTGTGTGTGTGTGTGTGTGTGTGTGTGTGTGTGTGTGTGTGTGTGTGTGTGGTCTGAGCGAGACTCTTCACTCAAAGCCTTCTTACGAAACTCATTATCCAGTCATATCTGAACTTGGAGACAAATCGAAACACACATGAAATATGCATGGACATTTAGTTAGCTTGCTGTTGCTAGCTAATTTGTACTGGGAGACAAATTATGAAACATTGTGTAACACCCTGATCTGATTCATCCATCTTGTGATTGTCTCCACCCCCCTCCAGGTGTCACTCATCTGCCCCATTATCCTCTGGGTATTTATACCTGTGTTTTCTGTCTGTCTGTTGACAGTTCGTCGGGTTTACCAGCGTGTTTTTCCTGTTTAACTTGTTCTTGTTTTCTAGTGATCCCAGTTACGACCGTTCTGCCTGCTCTGACCCTGAGCCTACCGTTCTGCCTGCTCTGACCCTGAGCCTACCGTTCTGCCTGCTCTGAACCTGAGCCTACCGTTCTGCCTCCTCTGAACCTGAGCCTACCGTTCTGCCTCCTCTGACCCTGAGCCTACCGTTCTGCCTCCTCTGACCCTGAGCCTACCGTTCTGTCTCCTCTGACCCTGAGCCTACCGTTCTGCCTCCTCTGAACCTGAGCCTACCGTTCTGCCTCCTCTGACCCTGAGCCTACCGTTCTGTCTCCTCTGACCCTGAGCCTACCGTTCTGCCTCCTCTGAACCTGAGCCTACCGTTCTGCCTCCTCTGAACCTGAGCCTAACATTCTGTCCCTTTTTTTACTCTGCCTTGGATTACGAACCTCTGCCTGACATCGCCCTGCCCTTCTGCCCGTCGGTTATAATAAATATTCTGAGAACGAAACCATCCTGTGTCTGCATCTGGGTCTCATCCTGTGTGGTTAAACATTGGGTTGTTATTTTACCTGAAATGCGTATGGTCCTTTTTTTTAATGGATCTTCGTAGAATGTTGACCCATTTATATGGCGGTTGGTGACCAACTTCAAAGGTGCATTACTGCCCCCAACTGGACTGGAGCGTGGAACATCAAATGGACATCATTACATCTGCAGAACCCTATTCACTTTAAAGTGCATTACTTTTGACCAGGTCTCATAGCGACACATCGCTCTGAAACGACCCCCCCCCCTACCCCCGAAACATCCAACAGTTATTTCCATACAAGATCCACGGATTTCCGAGGCATATTTTAACCTCTTAGAGCTACCCCCCTACTTTTTACAATTTCCACCTGAAGACATACCCAAATCTAATTGTCTGGAGTTCAGGCACAGAACCAAGGATATGCATATTCATGGTACCATTTGAAAGAATTGAATGTAGGAGAATATAACATAATATATCTGGTTTAGATATTACAATGAAAAAAGCCATACGTGTTTTATTTTTATTGTTGTATCATCATCTTTAAAATGAACAAGACAAAACAAACATTCAGATAGGATGATGGGAAAGATTTCAGTGAAAAACATAAGAGGGCAACAGTACTTGTACAAAGTTTCAGAATGATAACTTCCAAAATAAGTGTGCTACATGACATTTATCATGAAGCCAACCAGGTGTCCCGCACAAGTAGCCCAAATGTACCCAAGTGGCCAAATTAGTGAAGTTATACATTTTGAATGGAATAACTATATACAAAATACCAAAATGGTATTCTAACACACAACCCCCCCCCCCAAAAAAAATGGAGAAAAAACCTGAAGAAAAAAAATATACACATTTACAAAATACAAAACGTTCAATATTTGGAAGACCCTCAGACCTCTACACAATATTATGCTGCTGATACCAGGTGCCATAGCACATCCATGCCTGCAGAAATACATTTGGGCAGATGGACACCACTTGTGGCAGGAGCTGGATGAACCAGTTTCAGTGGGGGATGGACACCTTGGCACTGGGGGCTCTCATTCGGAGTCAGTGTCACTGTGAAAGAAAATGTTCAGTTAGAATAGTTTCACATATGAGCCCTGTATCAACAGGTATAATAAACACATATATATATATATAGAGAGTACAGGGAACATAAGGTTGAATATATTATTATAGACCTGCTAGATCTACTGTCTCATTTATATAATGACATTTCAGCTAGATCTGTCTATTATATTATGACATTTCAGCTAGATCGACTGTCTTTATTATATTACAACAGACCAGCTGTATCTACTGTCTCCATTTCACTTTGGCCATTGTTGTGGGCCTGCCCTCCCCCCAAACAGCCTCAAATAGGCTATTTCATTTCACAAATAATATTTTATATTATTAATTTCAAACAACTGCATTAGCATGAGAAGAACTTACCAGTCCAAAACGATGTCCTCTCCTTTCAAAAAATATTCCTCCATTTGGGAATCGCTAAATGAATCGTCCTCCAACACTTTCCTGATCAACTTCTTCTAAAATTGTGTGTACATCTGTATATCTAGACTTAGATTTAGCTTTTCCTGACTTAGTCGCCATACTGATTGATATATAAATAGCTGAATATGCTCTTTACCAAAACAATGCTGTGCGCAACATGCGTGGCTCCTTCCGGTATGAATCGTCAATGGCGAATGAACCTCTTTACGCCGGAGTTTACTACACGGGTTGGTCTTCCGACACATAAACATAACATATTGCCGTTTACCTCAGCTCATTGGCTATCTACCAGCTAGATTTCAAGACGATCAGTGGTCATTGGGTTCAAATACAGTCAATCAACGAAACAGCGGGCAAATCATTGGTGCACAATGATGTCATGACTTGTTGTCTTCAGATCAGTTTCTTTCAGTCAATACGTCCCGCGAAATGACCCATCAGGTTTGGTTGTGTTGCAAACAAACCAGTTGTTTGCAGTGAAACCAAACATGACTGGAAAAGTCACGTTCTGTGTGGGTTATTTACCTGGAATGTGTCGTCAAAAATGGAACGTGACGGAATTCATGACACAAGCGGTTCACAAAATGTTTCGTGTTAGGCTATAAAAACGGATTTTATCAAACAAAAAAACATTCATTGTGTAACAATGAGCATTGGGATTGCAAAGGTAAACTATTTATTTTATTGCAGTTTGTGATTTTGTTACGCCTGTGCTGGCTGAAAGAGTTGTTTTTTATGGGGCTCTATCCTCAGATAATCGCATCGTATTCTTTCGCAGTAAATCCTTTTTTAAAGCTGACAACGCAGTTAGATTAGCAAGATTATAGGCTTTTGAAACATGTGAGACACTTGTATTTTCATGAATGTTTAACCTCTTGCTCCTACCCGACACGCAGGCGTCCCATCTAGACATCTGGAAATGCAAATGCGCTACGCTAAATGCTAATAGCACTCGTTAAAACTCAAACATTCATTAAAATACACATGCAGGGTACTGAATTAAAGCTACACTCGTTGTGAATCAAGGCAACAAGTCAGATTTTTTTAATTATTTTCGGCGAAAGCATGAGAAGCTATTATCTGATAGCATGTAACACCCCAAAAGACCCGCAGGGACGTAAACAAAAAAATAGCATAGTCGGCTCCTAGATGACCCATAAACATCACTTTTGGGTCTTATTTTCGATTAAATCGGTCCATATATACCCTAGATATCGATCTATGAAGACTGTGTGATCAAGGAAAAAAATAGCGTTTTATAACGTAACGTCATTTTTTTTAATTAAAAAAGTTGACGATAAACTTTCACAAAACACTTGAAATACTTTTGTAAAGCAACTTTAGGTATTAGTAAACATTAATAAGCGATCAAATTGATCACGAGGCGATGTATATTCTATAGCTGAACGTCTGGAAATAATGTCCGGGTAAATCTCAACCAAAATATTCGTTCGGAGACCGGAAGAACTGCGCTGCCTCGTGTCTGTTTGACCAAGAAACAAATCGTAGGCAAATGACAAGACTGTTGACATCGTGTGGAAGCTGTAGGTATTGCAACCTCGGCCCCATTTAATGTGGTTCACGTTTAACAAAGGGTTGAAGTGGCGCATGGATATATTTTCCCATTTTCAGTGATCAGATTTTCCTGCACTTTTCGATGAAACGCACGTTCTGTTATAGTCACAGCCGTGATTTAACCAGTTTTATAAACGTCTGAGTGTTTTCTATCCACACATACTAATCATATGCATATACTATATTCCTGGCATGAGTAGCAGGGCGCTGAAATGTTGTGCGATTTTTAACAGAATGTTCGAAAAAGTAGGGGGTAGGAGTAACAGGTAGCGATCACCGTATGTTGTCAAATTTCACCCCAATACCGGGTTCCGTGCGCAGAGAGGTTAATATTTATTTCCATGCAAGAGACCCACAAAGTCCTAATATCCTCACTGAAAAGCCACACACGATTGAGATAGAGCAGTAACCAAAACGAACAGGCAGCAGCCACATGATTCCTGCATTTAAAAAGCATCCTTCTTCTGAGACACATACACATATACATATACATTATTGAATAGACAAGTGAGGCATAAATAGACTGTGTGCAAGGACAGGACCTGTAACCTGTAGTTCCGTAATATCCCCCTGGTGGGTCTCTCCCCCCTCTCTCTCCCCCATGCACAAAAAAAAGAGAGAGAGACACAGAGAGATAGAGAGAGAGACACAGAGAGAGAAACAGAGAGAGAGAGAGAACATTGTTTTGGCAATGTTAACACGTTTCCCGTGCCAATAAAGCCCCTTGAATTGAATTGAATTGAGAGACACAGAGAGAGACACAGAGAGAGAGAGAGACACACACACAGAGAGAGAGAGACACACACAGAGAGAGAGAAACACACAGAGAGAAAGAGCAACACAGAGCGAGAGAGAGACACAGAGAGAGAGACACACAGAGAGAGAGAGAGAGAGAAACACACAGAGAGAGACACACACAGAGAGAAAAAACACAGAGAGAGAGAGAAAACAGAGAGAGAGAGAGACACAGAGAGAGAGAGACAGAGGGAGAGAGAAACAGAGAGAGGGAGAGAGAGAGAGAGAAACACACAAAGAGAGATACAGAGAGAGAGAGAGAGAGAGAGAGAGAGAGAGAGAGAGAGAGAGAGAGAGAGAGAGAGAGAGAGAGAGAGAGAGAGAGAGAGAGAGAGAGAGAGAGAGAGAGAAACATAGAGAGAGAGAGAAACATAGAGAGAGAGAGAGAGAGAGAGAGACACAGAGGGAGAGAGAAACAGAGAGAGGGAGAGAGAGAGAGAGAGAAACACACAAAGAGAGAGATACAGAGAGAGAGAGAGAGAGAGAGACAGAGAGAGAGAGAGAGAGAGAGAGAGAGAGAGAGAGAGAGAGAGAGAAACATAGAGAGAGAGAAACATAGAGAGAGAGAGAGAGAGAGAGAGAGAGAGAGAGAGAGAGAGAGAGAGAGAGACAGAGAGAGATAAAACCCGAGAGAGAGAGAGACACAGGAGAGAGAGAGAAACACAGAGAGAGAGAAACAGAGAGAGAGAGAAACACAGAGGGAGAAACATTTGCATAATAAGAGTTTACTTTAATTGAAAAATCCTATTTTGATAGTTATTTTTGGATTGTGAGTTTGTCTCATTTTGAAGGTAAAGAAAAAAAATTATGAAATGTTTTTACGTTGCATGTTGGAATTTACAAGGATTTACATTCTCTGCTTTTGGACTAATGAGCAGAAACCCAGACTTCCTGAAATAAATTGCTGATGTTGATATTGTAGTACTAAAGGAAACATGGTGCAGAGGTGATGTTTCCACTGGCTGTCCACTAGGTTATAGGGAGATAATCCTACCATCCACTGGCTGTCCACTAGGTTATAGGGAGATAATCCTACCATCCACTGGCTGTCCACTAGGTTATAGGGAGATAATCATACCATCCACTAAATTAAAAAGAATCAGACAGGGCAGAGACTCAGGACAGGGCAGAGACTCAGGACAGGGCAGAGACTCAGGACAGGGCAGAGACTCAGGACAGAGCAGAGCAGAGACTCAGGACAGGGCAGAGACTCAGGGCAGGGCAGAGACTCAGGGCAGGGCAGAGACTCAGGACAGGGCAGAGACTCAGGACAGGGCAGAGACTCAGGGCAGGGCAGAGACTCAGGTCAGGGCAGAGACTCAGGGCAGGGCAGAGACTCAGGACAGGGCAGAGACTCAGGACAGGGCAGAGACTCAGGGCAGGGCAGATACTCAGGGCAGGGCAGAGACTCAGGGCAGGGCAGAGACTCAGGGCAGGGCAGAGACTCAGGACAGGGCAGAGACTCAGGACAGGGCAGAGACTCAGGACAGGGCAGAGACCCAGGACAGGGCAGAGACTCAGGACAGGGCAGAGACTCAGGACAGGGCAGAGACTCAGGACAGGGCAGAGACTCAGGACAGGGCAGAGACCCAGGACAGGGCAGAGACTCAGGACAGGGCAGAGACTCAGGGGGAATGATAATATGGTATAAATCTGAACTAATTAATTCAATCAAATTGACCAATACAGGAGATTTCTTTATTTGGTTAAAAATCAACAATCTTGACAGATTTTGAAATCATGAAATTATCTTGGCAGATAAAAACGTCTTCCTCCTCATACATTCCCCCCTCAGTCACCCTACTTCAATGAAGAGAGTTTCTCCATTCCCTCCCCATACATTCCCCCCTCAGTCACCCTACTTCAATGAAGAGAGTTTCTCCATTCCCTCCCCATACATTCCCCCCTCAGTCACCCTACTTCAATGAAGAGAGTTCCTCCATTCCCTCCTCATACATTCCCCCCTCAGTCACCCTACTTCAATGAAGAGAGTTCCTCCATTCCCTCCTCATACATTCCCCCCTCAGTCACCCTACTTCAATGAAGAGAGTTCCTCCATTCCCTCCTCATACATTCCCCCTCAGTCACCCTACTTCAATGAAGAGACTTTCTCCATTCTAGAGGGAAAATTAGTCCCTTTCAGGCCCAAGGCAACGTACTGGTCTGTGGAGACCTGAATGCTAGAACAGCAGAAGAACCAGACACTATTAACAGTCATGGAGATAAACACCTACCAGGAAGCAACAACCTTTCCCTCCCCACAGAAAGACAGGAAGTAACAACCTTTCCCTCCCAACAGAAAGACAGGAAGTAACAACCTTTCCCTCCCCACAGAAAGACAGGAAGTTCCAACCTTTCCCTCCCCACAGAAAGACAGGAAGCAACAACCTTTCCCTCCCCACAGAAAGACAGGAAGTAACAACCTTTCCCTCCCCACAGAAAGACAGGAAGCAACAACCTTTCCCTCCCCACAGAAAGACAGGAAGCAACAACCTTTCCCTCCCCACAGAAAGACAGGAAGCAACAACCTTTCCCTCCCTACAGAAAGACAGGAAGTAACAACCTTTCCCTCCCTACATACCCCCCCCAGAACTATGACAAAGTGAAAAACAAAAACGGAGTCCAGCTCGTGAAGTTCTGTCGAACACTGGGTCTGTACATAGTCAATGGTAGGCTGTCGAACACTGGGTCTGTACATAGTCAATGGTAGGCTGTCGAACACTGGGTCTGTACATAGGCTGAGAGGGGACTCTTTTGGGAGGTACACCTACAGCTCTGTGGAACACTGGGTCTGTACATAGTCAATGGTAGGCTAAGAGGGGACTCTTTTGGTAGGTACACCTACAGCTCTATGGAACACTGGGTCTGTACATAGTCAATGGTAGGCTGAGAGGGGACTCTTTTGGTAGGTACACCTACAGCTCTGTGGAACACTGGGTCTGTACATAGTCAATGGTAGGCTAAGAGGGGACTCTTTTGGGAGGTACACCTACAGCTCTGTGGAACACTGGGTCTGTACATAGTCAATGGTAGGCTAGAGGGGACTCTTTTGGGAGGTACACCTACAGCTCTATGGAACACTGGGTCTGTACATAGTCAATGGTAGGCTGAGAGGGGACTCTTTTGGGAGGTACACCTACAGCTCTATGGAACACTGGGTCTGTACATAGTCAATGGTAGGCTGAGAGGGGACTCTTTAGGTAGGTACACCTACAGCTCTATGGAACACTGGGTCTGTACATAGTCAATGGTAGGCTGAGAGGGGACTCTTTAGGTAGGTACACCTACAGCTCTATGGAACACTGGGTCTGTACATAGTCAATGGTAGGCTGTGGAACACTGGGTCTGTACATAGTCAATGGTAGGCTGTGGAACACTGGGTCTGTACATAGTCAATGGTAGGCTGTGGAACACTGGGTCTGTACATAGTCAATGGTAGGCTGTGGAACACTGGGTCTGTACATAGTCAATGGTAGGCTGTGGAACACTGGGTCTGTACATAGTCAATGGTAGGCTGTCGAACACTGGGTCTGTACATAGTCAATGGTAGGCTGTCGAACACTGGGTCTGTACATAGTCAATGGTAGGCTGTGGAACACTGGGTCTGTACATAGTCAATGGTAGGCTGTGGAACACTGGGTCTGTACATAGTCAATGGTAGGCTGTGGAACACTGGGTCTGTACATAGTCAATGGTAGGCTGTGGAACACTGGGTCTGTACATAGTCAATGGTAGGCTGTGGAACACTGGGTCTGTACATAGTCAATGGTAGGCTGTGGAACACTGAGTCTGTACATAGTCAATGGTAGGCTGTGGAACACTGGGTCTGTACATAGTCAATGGTAGGCTGTGGAACACTGGGTCTGTACATAGTCAATGGTAGGCTGTGGAACACTGGGTCTGTACATAGTCAATGGTAGGCTGTGGAACACTGGGTCTGTACATAGTCAATGGTAGGCTGTGGAACACTGGGTCTGTACATAGTCAATGGTAGGCTGTCGAACACTGGGTCTGTACATAGTCAATGGTAGGCTGTCGAACACTGGGTCTGTACATAGTCAATGGTAGGCTGTGGAACACTGGGTCTGTACATAGTCAATGGTAGACTGTGGAACACTGGGTCTGTACATAGTCAATGGTAGGCTGTGGAACACTGGGTCTGTACATAGTCAATGGTAGGCTGTGGAACACTGGGTCTGTACATAGTCAATGGTAGGCTGTGGAACACTGGGTCTGTACATAGTCAATGGTAGGCTGTGGAACACTGGGTCTGTACATAGTCAATGGTAGGCTGTGGAACACTGGGTCTGTACATAGTCAATGGTAGGCTGTGGAACACTGGGTCTGTACATAGTCAATGGTAGGCTGTGGAACACTGGGTCTGTACATAGTCAATGGTAGGCTGTGGAACACTGGGTCTGTACATAGTCAATGGTAGGCTGTGGAACACTGGGTCTGTACATAGTCAATGGTAGGCTGTGGAACACTGGGTCTGTACATAGTCAATGGTAGGCTGTGGAACACTGAACCCATCTACCAAAAGGCAATAAAAACAATTTGTGCTGGACAACTTTTTAGCCTTAACATTCTCCTACAGCAATGTGGTCCTGGGTCTCTGTTCACAAACACAAACAGACCCAACAGAGCCCCAGGACAGCAACACAATTAGACATGAGAAAACAATAAGATAAGTACTTGACACACTGGAAAGAATTAACAAAAAAACAAAGCAAACTAGAATGCTATTTGTCCCTAAACAGAGAGTACACAGTGGCAGAATACCTGACCTGAAATTAAGGAAAGCTTCGTCTATGTACAGACTCACTGAGCATAGCCTTGCTATTGAGAAAGGCCGCCATAGGCAGACATGGCTCTCGAGGGAAGACAGGCTTGGTGCCCACAAAATCAAATCAAATTGTATAAGTTAAATGCGCTGAATACAACAGGTGTAGTAGACCTTACAGTGAAATGCTGAATACAACAGGTGTAGTAGACCTTACAGTGAAATGCTGAATACAACAGGTGTAGTAGACCTCACAGTGAAATGCTGAATACAACAGGTGTAGTAGACCTTACAGTGAAATGCTGAATACAACAGGTGTAGTAGACCTTACAGTGAAATGCTGAATACAACAGGTGTTGACCTTACAGTGAAATGCTGAATACAACAGGTGTTGACCTTACAGTGAAATGCTTACTTAAGAGCCCCTAAACAACAATGCAGTTTTAAAAAATACAGTTAAGAATAAGAAATAAAGTAACAAGTCATTAAAGAGCAGCAGTAAAATAACAATAGCGAGACTCTATACAGGGGGGTACCGGTACAGAGTCAATGTTGAGACTATATACAGGGGGGTACCGGTACAGAGTCAATGTGCGGGGGCACCGGTTAGTTGAGGTAATATGTACATGTAGGTAGAGTTATTAATGTGACTGTGCATAGATAATAACAGAGAGTAGCAGCTGTGTAGAAGGGGGGGGGCACTGCAAATATAGTCTGGGTAGCCTTTTGATTACATGTTCAGGAGTCTTATGGCTTGGGGGTAGAAGCATCTTGGACCTAGACTTGGTGCTCTGGTACCGCTTGCCATGTGGTACCAGAGAGAACAGTCTTTGACTAGGCTGGCTGGCTGGAGTCTTTGACCATTTTTAGGGCCTTCCTCTGACACCGCCTGGTATAGAGGTCCTGGATGGCAGGAAGCTTGGCCCCAGTGATTTACTGGGCCGTTCGCACTAGCCTCTGTAGTGCCTTGCAGGCAGAGGCCGAGCAGTTGCCATACCAGGAAGTGATGCAACCAGTCAGGTTGCTCTCGATGGTGCAGCTGTAGAACCTTTTGAGGATCTGAGGACCCATGCCAAATCTTTTCAGTCTCATGAGTGGGAAAAGTGATCTGGAAACTGAGCTGCACCTCCTGAGCTGCCCAATGTATGACCATATTAGAGACACATATTTCCCTCAGATTAGACAGATCCACAAAGAATTTGAAAACAAATCCAATTTTGATTAACTCCCATAGTATCTATTGGGTGAAATACCACAGTGTGCCATCACAGCAGCAAGATGTGTGACCTGTTGCCACAAGAAAAGGGCAACCAGTGAAGAACAAACACCATTGTAAATACAACCTATATTTATGTTTATTTATACATCGTTACAACCCTGTATATATATACATAATATGACATTTGAAATGTCTTTATTTCTTTCGGAACTTTTGTGAATGTGATGTTTACTGTGAACATATGTTTCCCATGCCAGCAAAGTAATTCGAGTTGAATTGAGAAGGAGAGAATGGAGAGAGAGAAAGGGAGAGAATGAGAGAGGAAGAGAATGAGAGAGGAAGAGAATGAGAGACGGAGAGAATGAGAGAGGAAGAGAATGAGAGAGGGAGAGAATGAGAGAGGGAGAGAATGAGAGAGAAAGAGAATGAGAGAGGAAGAGAATGAGAGGAAGAGAATGAGAGAGGGAGAGAATGAGAGAGGAAGAGAATGAGAGAGGGAGAGAATGAGAGAGAAAGAGAATGAGAATGAGAATGAGAGGAAGAGAATGAGAGAGGGAGAGAATGAGAGAGAAAGAGAATGAGAGAGGAAGAGAATGAGAGAGGAAGAGAATGAGAGAGGGAGAGAATGAGAGAGGGAGAGAATGAGAGAGGAAGAGAATGAGAGAGGGAGAGAATGAGAGAGGGAGAGAATGAGAGAGAAAGAGAATGAGAGAGGGAGAGAATGAGAGAGGGAGAGAATGAGAGAGAAAGAGAATGAGAGAGGAAGAGAATGAGAGGAAGAGAATGAGAGAGGGAGAGAATGAGAGAGGAAGAGAATGAGAGAGGGAGAGAATGAGAGAGAAAGAGAATGAGAGAGGAAGAGAATGAGAGAGGGAGAGAATGAGAGAGAAAGAGAATGAGAGAGGAAGAGAATGAGAGAGGAAGAGAATGAGAGAGGGAGAGAATGAGAGAGGGAGAGAATGAGAGAGGAAGAGAATGAGAGAGGAAGAGAATGAGAGAGGGAGAGAATGAGAGAGGAAGAGAATGAGAGAGGAAGTGAATGAGAGAGGGAGAGAATGGAGAGAAAGAGCTCAGTTAGAGAGAGATAATGGAGAGAAGGATCTCAGTTAGAGAGAGAGTTAGAGAGAGAGAGAGAATGGAGAGAAAGAGCTCAGTTAGAGAGAGATAATGGAGAGAAGGATCTCAGTTAGAGAGAGAGTTAGAGAGAGAGAAGAATGGAGAGAAAGAGCTCAGTTAGAGAGAGTTAGAGAGAGAGACTAGGAGGCCGTGTTTCCTCTCGGGCTTTATGGTAACAGGCTGCTTTTTCACAGGACTGACCCTGAGCTTTGTGTGTACATGTCTGTGTAGACGTCTCGCTCTGCAAGTCAAACCACAATGATTCAGCCCAGTTGGTCCCAACACACCTTTTAGTGTGTGATCTCTGCAGGAATCGAACCCACGACCTTATGCATTGATAACACAGTTAACAGCCGTGACCATCAGGTCTCTTCTACTCACCCATTATCGTGAGATAACAAAGGCCTTACTAAAGAGACAGCACTACAGAGACTGCAGAGACAGAACTACAGAGACTGCAGAGACAGAACTACAGAGACTGCAGAGACAGAACTACAGAGACTGCAGAGACAGGACTACAGAGACTACAGAGACAGAACTGCAGAGACAGAACTACAGAGACAGCACTACAGAGACTACAGAGAGAGGACTACAGAGACTGCAGAGACAGGACTACAGAGACTACAGAGACAGAACTGCAGAGACAGAACTACAGAGACAGCACTACAGAGACTACAGAGAGAGGACTACAGAGACTGCAGAGACAGGACTACAGAGACTACAGAGACAGAACTGCAGAGACAGAACTACAGAGACAGGACTACAGAGACTACAGAGACATGACTACAGAGACAGGACTACAGAGACTACAGAGACAGGACTACAGAGACTACAGAGACAGGACTACAGAGACAGGACTACAGAGACTACAGAGACAGGAATACAGAGACAGGACTACAGAGACAGGACTACAGAGACAGGACTACAGAGACTACAGAGACAGGACTACGGAGACAGTACTACAGAGACAGGACTACAGAGACAGGACTACAGAGACAGGACTACAGAGACTACAGAGACAGGACTACGGAGACAGGACTACAGAGACAGGACTACAGAGACTACAGAGACAGGACTATGGAGACAGTACTACAGAGACAGGACTACAGAGACAGGACTACAGAGACAGGACTACAGAGACTACAGAGACAGGACTACAGAGACAGGACTACAGAGACAGGACTACAGAGACAGGACTACGGAGACAGGACTACGGAGACAGGACTACAGAGACAGGACTACAGAGACAGGACTACAGAGACAGGACTACGGAGACAGGACTACAGAGACAGGACTACAGAGACAGGACTACAGAGACTACAGAGACATGACTACGGAGACAGGACTACAGAGACAGGACTACAGAGACAGGACTACAGAGACTACAGAGACAGGACTACGGAGACAGTACTACAGAGACAGGACTACAGAGACAGGACTACAGAGACAGGACTACAGAGACTACAGAGACAGGAATACAGAGACAGGACTACAGAGACAGGACTACAGAGACAGGACTACGGAGACAGTACTACAGAGACAGGACTACAGAGACAGGACTACAGAGACAGGACTACAGAGACAGGACTACAGAGACAGGACTACAAAGACTGCAGAGACAGGAATACAGAGACAGGACTACAGAGACAGGACTACAGAGACAGGACTACGGAGACAGTACTACGGAGACAGGACTACAGAGACAGGACTACAGAGACAGGACTACAGAGACAGTACTATGGAGACAGTACTACAAAGACTGCAGAGACAGGACTACAGAGACTACAGAAACAGGAAATGAAAAGGTGAAAAAAATAATTAAATCAATTTTTTTTGTTTTGGAATGTTGCGTTGAAAGTGGCTAATATTGCATTGATTCGATCACAATTTCCACAGTAAAGAGAAATGTTGATAGTGTCCATGGGCTGATATTTTTTCCATTGGTCCCGGGAGAGGTGTTCCCTTAGAGGGAATATTGCTTGTAATTGTTAGCATGGAGCAAGAATGAATGCAATTAATGTATTATGTATTATTGAACATTAATACATCAACAAAACAGGAACTTGAGACTGAATAATATCAGATGCTGCAGTTTGGGAACAATATTGTGCTTATCACCCTCGTGGTAAGAGGCTTTCTGAATCTGGTCCGGTTTTCAGCACCACCAAGAGTCGTTCTGAATCTGGTCCGGTTTACAGCACCACCAAGAGTCGTTCTGAATCTGGTCCGGTTTTCAGCACCACCAAGAGTCGTTCTGAATCTGGTCCGGTTTTCAGCACCACCAAGAGTCGTTCTGAATCTGGTCCGGTTTTCAGCACCACCAAGAGTCGTTCTGAATCTGGTCCGGTTTTCAGCACCACCAAGAGTCGTTCTGAATCTGGTCCGGTTTTCAGCACCACCAAGAGTCGTTCTGAATCTGGTCCGGTTTTCAGCACCACCAAGAGTCGTTCTGAATCTGGTCCGGTTTTCAGCACCACCAAGAGTCGTTCTGAATCTGGTCCGGTTTTCAGCACCACCAAGAGTCGTTCTGAATCTGGTCCGGTTTACAGCACCACCAAGAGTCGTTCTGAATCTGGTCCGGTTTTCAGCACCACCAAGAGTCGTTCTGAATCTGGTCCGGTTTTCAGCACCACCAAGAGTCGTTCTGAATCTGGTCCGGTTTTCAGCACCACCAAGAGTCGTTCTGAATCTGGTCCGGTTTTCAGCACCACCAAGAGTCGTTCTGAATCTGGTCGGTTTTCAGCACCACCAAGAGTCGTTCTGAATCTGGTCCGGTTTTCAGCACCACCAAGAGTCGTTCTGAATCTGGTCCGGTTTTCAGCACCACCAAGAGTCGTTCTGAATCTGGTCCGGTTTTCAGCACCACCAAGAGTCGTTCTGAATCTGGTCCGGTTTTCAGCACCACCAAGAGTCGTTCTGAATCTGGTCCGGTTTTCAGCACCACCAAGAGTCGTTCTGAATCTGGTCCGGTTTTCAGCACCACCAAGAGTCGTTCTGAATTTGGTCCGGTTTTCAGCACCACCAAGAGTCGTTCTGAATCTGGTCCGGTTTTCAGCACCACCAAGAGTCGTTCTGAATCTAGTGGCAACAACTAGACCTTGTTCCAAATGTATCAAGACATAATGGGATTTGTATGTCTAGTAATAAACCAATTGTTTAAAGTGCACATTTACAAGGCTCAGTCACAAATGCCAGCTCCAATAAGCACGTATGATGAACGACAGGCTTGCAGGAACGTCCCTTTACAGTTTCCAGATCATCGTTCGCAGGTAGAGGGTTCTGCGTGCTTTGAACATAACTGACTGAAATTAACTAAATGAGTAGAAAGATTTGTTTATTTTTACTAAAAGATCAGTCAGTAAAAATAGCCATAATTCACTAGTGTGCTGTGACCTGCCTTACCCCCTCCCCTTACCCCCTCCCTGTCTGGTCTTCATGTCTGGTCTCCCTGTCTGTCTGGCACCATATGGAACCCAAACATTCTCTCATTATACTACTACTTATAAGTTAATTCATTTTCCAGGAAGAGACAGAAAGAGAAACAGAGACGATCGATAGAGAGGGGAGTGGGATAGAGAGAGAGTAGAGTGGGAGAGAGAGAGGGAGCAGAGTGGGAGAGGAGAGAGAGAGAGAGAGAGAGAGAGAGAGAGAGAGAGAGAGAGAGAGAGAGAGAGAGAGAGAGAGAGAGGGAGAGCGAGGAGGAGGAGAGAGAGAGAGAGCAAGAGAGAGAGAGAGAGAGAGAGAGAGAGAGAGAGAGAGAGAGAGAGAGAGAGAGAGAGAGAGAGAGAGAGAGAGAGAGAGAGAGAGAGGGAAACACTTACCCCATAAGTGTTCTCCCTCTGTTGGGTGTCTCTGTTCAGGGTAGCATGTTCCTCATAATCATGTTAAGTCTCATTAAATCAGAGCAGGAACAGTACAGGGGAGGAGTTTCTTAGCACAATACAGGTCTGGGACCAGGCAGGTCTTAGCACATACAGGACTGGGACCAGGCAGGTCTTAGCACATACAGGTCTGGGACCAGGCAGGTCTTAGCAGATATATGGTCTGGGACCAGACAGGTCTTAGCACATACAGGTCTGGGACCAGGCAGGTCTTAGCACATACAGGTCTGGGACCAGGCAGGTCTTAGCACATACAGGTCTGGGACCAGGCAGGTCTTAGCACATACAGGTCTGGGACCAGGCAGGTCTTAGCAGATATATGGTCTGGGACCAGACAGGTCTTAGCACATACAGGTCTGGGACCAGGCAGGTCTTAGCACATACAGGCCTGGGACCAGGCAGGTCTTAGCACATACAGGTCTGGGACCAGGCAGGTCTTAGCACATACAGGTCTGGGACCAGGCAGGTCTTAGCACATACAGGTCTGGGACCAGGCAGGTCTTAGCACATACAGGTCTGGGACCAGGCAGGTCTTAGCACATACAGGTCTGGGACCAGGCAGGTCTTAGCACATACAGGTCTGGGAGGTCTGGGACCAGGCAGGTTAACTTTCCCATTTTACCCTCCATAACGTTAATAAGAACTAGGATACAGGAAATAGTGGGATGAGATATAACACCTGCTTCTTACCTTGAATGCAGTTAAAAACAGACTTTTGTTGAAGATAGATCCTGATAACGCAGCCTCAGCATTAGATAGACTTGGATGCTTGGAGTCCCACCTGGT
>NW_025748050.1:35000-41387 GCF_021184085.1 Oncorhynchus gorbuscha | reverse complement strand
AGCTGGAATGCGTTGTCACGGTGACTTAGAGCGCCGTCGTCGTGGGAGATGGTGATGAAAGACGGCGGCCTGGTGAAGGGCATTCTGGGCCGGAGCGTGACCAACTGCGCACAGACACACACACACACACACACACACACACACACACACACACACACACACACAAAGCCCCCTTCCTTGCCCTAGGGACAGAGTTGTTTATATACAGGGTCAGGAGCTGGTGTGTGCGTGTGCGTGTGTGTGTGTGTGAACAGTAGCCTCCACTGATATGAGCAGCGTGTTTGTGGTAAAGCAGGATATTTTCAGGGACTTAACACCAAGGTGGTGATACCTCTGTGGCCTGCTGCAGCCCACAGCAACTCATAACACCTCGTACACCAGCAGATACTACTACTGAACTGGGAGGGAGGGAGGGAGGGAGGGAGGAGAGAGAGAGGGAGGAGAGAGAGAGAGAGAGAGAGGGAGGGAGGGAGGGAGGGAGGGAGGGAGGAGAGAGAGAGGGAGAGAGAGGGAGAGAGGGGGAGAGAGAGGGAGAGAGAGGGGGGGGGACAGAGAGAGAGAGAAAGAGAGAGAGAGGGGGGCAGAGAGAGAGAGAGAGGGTAGACTCCTAACACCTCGTCTCTCGTCCACCAGCAGATCACATTACTACTACTAAACTGTGAGGGAGAGAGAGAGGGAGTGAGAAAGAGGGAGGGAGGGAGGGAAGGAGGGAAGGAGGGAGAGAAGGAGGGAGGGAGAGAGGGAGGGAGGGGAGGGAGGGAGGGAGGGAGGGAGGGAGGGAGGAGGGAGGGAGAGAGAGAGAGAGAGATAGAGAAACAGGTAGACTCCTAACACCTCGTCTCTCGTCCACCAGCAGATCACATTACTACTACTAAACTGAGAGGGAGGGAGGGAGGGAGGGAGGGAGAGAAAGAGAGAGAGAGAGAAACAGGGTAGACTCCTAACACACCTCGTCTCGTCCACCAGCAGATCACATTACTACTACTAAACTGAGAGGGAGGGAGGGAGGAGGGAGGGAGGGAGGGAGGGAGGGAGAGGAGAGAGAGAGAGAAACAGGGTAGAGTCCACCAGCAGGAGAGGGAGGGAGGAGGGAGAGAGAGAGAGAGGGAGGAGAGAGGAGAAAGAGGAGGGAAACAGGGAGAGAAGGAGGGAGGGAGGGAGGGAGGGAGGATCACATACTACTACTAAAGGGAGAGAGGGAGGGAGGGAGAGAGAGAGGAGGGAGGGAGCGAAGGAAGGAGGTGAGAAAGAGGGAGGTGAATGCAGGGTTCCTAAAAGGAGGAGGGTTCCCAAACCCAGGGGAGGATCCTCCACTATGATCGGAGGTTCCCTAAACCCAGGGCTGAGAGAGAGCACTATGATCGGACGGGAAACCCACTGGGCTGAGGATCCCTCCAGATGAGGGAGGTTCCCAAACCCACCGGGCTGAGCCCGAGAGAGGATCGGACGGCCCAAACCCACTGGGCTGAGCCCCGATCCCTGGAATGATCGGAAGGTTCCCAAAACCCACTGGGCTGAGCCCCGATCCTCCACTATGATCGGAGGGTTCCCAAACCCACTGGGCTGAGCCCCCATCCCTCCACTATGATCGGACGGTTACCAAACCCACTGGGCTGAGCTCCGATCCTCCACTATGATCGGACGGTTCCCAAACCCACTGGGCTGAGCCCCGATCCCTCCACTATGATCGGACGGTTCCCAAACCCACTGGGCTGAGCCCCGATCCCTCCACTATGATCGGACGGTTCCCAAACCCACTGGGCTGAGCCCCGATCCCTCCACTATGATCTGACGGTTCCCAAACCCACTGGGGCTGAGCCCCGATCCCTCCACTATGATCGGACGGTTCCCAAACCCACTGGGCTGAGCCCCGATCCCTCCACTATGATCGGACGGTTCCCAAACCCACTGGGCTGAGCCCGATCCCTCCACTATGATCGGACGGTTCCCAAACCCACTGGGCTGAGCCCCGATCCCTCCACTATGATCGGACGGTTCCCAAACCCACTGGGCTGAGCCCCGATCCCTCCCACTATGATCGGACGGTTCCCAAACCCACTGGGCTGAGCCCCGATCCCTCCACTATGATCGGACGGTTCCCAAACCCACTGGGCTGAGCCCCCGATCCCTCCACTATGATCGGACGGTTCCCAAACCCACTGGGCTGAGCCCCGATCCCTCCACTATGAAACGGTTCCCAAACCCACTGGGCTGAGCCCCGATCCCTCCACTATGATCAGTATGGTTTCCCAAACCCACTGGGCTGAGCCCCGATCCCTCCACTATGATCGGACGGTTCCCAAACCCACTGGGCTGAGCCCCGATCCCTCCACTATGATCAGACGGTTCCCAAACCCACTGGGCTGAGCCCCGATCCCTCCACCCTCTGGAAGCCCCCGGGCGTTGCTGCATTGAAATAATATCATGCAAAATTAAGGCATTTGGATCCAAGGAAAATGTCTTACGGAGAAAACTAGGTGTTTTCCTCAATAACTGTGTGTGTGTGTGTGTGTGTGTGTGTGTGTGTGTGTGTGTGTGTGTGTGTGTGTGTGTGTGTGTGTGTGTGTGTGTGTGTGTGTGTGTGTGTGTGTGTGTGTGTGTGTGTGTGTGTGTGTGTGTGCGTAATAAGGGCCAGTACTGATGTTGGACAGTGTTAATATGAAGACAGTAGAGAGAAGGGAATATAGTGGAGAACAACATATTGGTCAGTCAGTCACGGTGTAACCTAGAGACAGTAGAGCGAAGGGAGGAGTCAGTAACCTAGAGACAGTAACCATTTTGGAGAAATTATGCAATGAGACTGTGAGAGGGGGTCAGTTAGAATCTCTCTCTCTCTCTCTCTCTGTCTCTCTCCCTCCCCACCCCCAGTCATTTCTGTGTTTTTAATTCTACATCGTGAAACATTCCCCAGGTCGTTACTGCAAATGAGAATGTGTACTCAGCCAACCTTGTAAGATAAATAAAATATGGACCTCATTATACTGGAACATGGAGGTCATTCTACAACCTGATTTAAACCAGTTCAATAAACGGTTCTGTTTTCAGGAAGTTAAATAAACGTTTCTGTTTTTAGGAAGTTAAATAAACGGTTCTGTTTTCAGGAAGTTAAATAAACGGTTCTGATATCAGGAAGTTAAATAAACGGTTCTGTTTTCAGGAAGTTAAATAAACGGTTCTGTTTCAGAAAGTTAAATAAACGGTTCTGATTCAGGAAGTTAAATAAACGTTTCTGTTTCAGGAAGTTAAAGATGAAAACAAATGTCTTGTGTTGTTGATTCTGCCTGTTGGTTTGAATAAGCTGACGGCTGGTCTCTGATACACATAACTCAAATATCTTATTTATTATTATCTCTGATACACATAACTCCAATATCTTATTTATTATCTCTGATACACATAACTCAATATCTTATTTATTATCTCTGATACACATAACTCCAATATCTTATTTATTATCTCTGATACACATAACTCCAATATCTTATTTATTATCTCTGATACACATAACTCCAATATCTTATTTATTATCTCTGATACACATAACTCCAATATCTTATTTATTATCTCTGATACACATAACTCCAATATCTTATTTATTATCTCTGATACACATAACTCCAATATCTTATTTATTATCTCTGATACACATAACTCCAATATCTTATTTATTATCTCTGATACACATAACTCCAATATCTTATTTATTATCTCTGATACACATAACTCCAATATCTTATTTATTATCTCTGATACACATAACTCCAATATCTTATTTATTATCTCTGATACACATAACTCCAATATCTTATTTATTATCTCTGATACACATAACTCAATATCTTATTTATTATCTCTGATACACATAACTCCAATATCTTATTTATTATCTCTGATACACATAACTCCAATATCTTATTTATTATCTCTGATACACATAACTCCAATATCTTATTTATTATCTCTGATACACATAACTCCAATATCTTATTTATTATCTCTGATACACATAACTCCAATATCTTATTTATTATCTCTAACTAACTCCAATATCTTATTTATTATCTCTGATACACATAACTCCAATATCTTATTTATTATCTCTGATACACATAACTCCAATATCTTATTTATTATCTCTGATACACATAACTCCAATATCTTATTTATTATCTCTGATACACATAACTCCAATATCTTATTTATTATCTCTGATACACATAACTCCAATATCTTATTTATTATCTCTGATACACATAACTCCAATATCTTATTTATTATCTCTGATACACATAACTCCAATATCTTATTTATTATCTCTGATACACATAACTCCAATATCTTATTTATTATCTCTGATACACATAACTCCAATATCTTATTTATTATCTCTGATACACATAACTCCAATATCTTATTTATTATCTCTGATACACATAACTCCAATATCTTCGAAGGCGTTTCATGTTTATGTGTGTGTGTGATTAACTAGCGCAGGTGGGAGTCTCTCTCCGCGGCTCCCCTGAGTTGTTATCTCAGACCCATAGACATCAGACATGATGTGTGTGTGTGTGTGTGTGTGTTGTGTGTGTGCTGTAAATACCTGCAATATCTGTGCATCTGACCTTATACTCTGTGTGTGTGTGTGTGTGTGTGTGTGTGTGTGTGTGTGTGTGTGTGTGTGTGTGTCTCTGGTCTTGAGACAAAGTGTTGAGTTTCCATCTCTCCCTCCAGGAGAATGCCAACCATATCCTGTCCTCTGCCTCTCCATTCTTCCCCTCTCTGTCTCTCTCTCTCTCTGTGTGTCTCTGTCTCTCTCTGTCTCTCTCTGTCTCTCTCTCTCTCTCTCTCTCTCTCTCTCTCTCTCTCTCTCTCTCTCTCTCTCTCTCTCTCTCTCTCTGTGTCTCTGTCTCTCTCTGTCTCTCTCTGTCTCTCTCTCTCACTATCTCTCTGTGTCTCTGTCTCTCTCTGTCTCTCTCTCTCTCTCTCTCTCTCTGTGTCTCTGTCTCTCTCTGTCTCTCTCTGTCTCTCTCTGTCTCTCTCTCTGTCTCTCTCTGTCTCTCTCTCTGTCTCTGTCTCTCTCTCTCTCTCTCCCTCTCAAGTTCAATTCAATTCAAAGGCCTTTATTGTCATGGGGAACACATGTTAACGTAAGTGAAGTAGATAATAAACAGAAGTGAAATAAACAATAACAAATTCACAGTAAACATTACATTCACAAAAAGTTCCAAAAGTATAGAGACGCTTCGAAATATCATATTATGTTTATATTCAGTGTTGTAACGATGTGCAAATAGATATAGGTTGTATTTACAATGGTGTTTGTTCTTCACTGGTTGCCCTTTTCTCGTGGCAACAGGTCACAAATCTTGCTGCTGTGATGTCACACTGTGGAATTTCACCCAGTAGATATGGGAGTTTATCAAAATTGGGTTTGTTCTCAAATTCTTTGTGGATCTGTGTAATCTGAGGGAAATATGTCTCTCTAATATGGTCATACATTGGGCAGGAGGTTAGGAAGTTCAGCTCAGTTTCCACCTCATTTTGTGGGCAGTGAGCACATAGCCTGTCATCTCTTGAGAGCCAAGTCTGCCTCTCTCTCTACTCTCTCTCTCCCCCTCTCCTTCTCACTAGTGAAACAGGGTTTATATAGTCTAACCCTCATGTCCCCAGTCCTCTCTCTCTCGTTCCTTTACTAATGACACTAACACAGGCCGCACCCCTTGATGAATTAATTAATTTTATTTTATTTCACCTTTATTTAACCAGGTAGGCTAGTTGAGAACACAGTGGACATCACACACAATACATTAAGCCTTCTACTGGCAGGTAGTGTGTTTCTGGTTAACACAGTGGACATCACAACACATTAAACCCTCTATTGGCAGGTAGTGTGTTTCTGGTTAATAATAAATAATAATAATAATATATGCCATTTAGCAGACGCTTTTATCCAAAGCGACTTACAGTCATGTGTGCATACATTCTACGTATGGGTGGTCCCGGGGATCGAACCCACTACCCTGGCGTTACAAGCGCCATGCTCTACCAACTGAGCTACAGAAGGACAGTGGACATCACACACAATACATTAAACCTTCTATTAGCAGGTAGTGTGTTTCTGGTTAACACAGTGGACATCACAACACATTACGCCTTCTATTGGCAGGTAGTGTGTTTCTGGTTAACACAGAGGACATCACATCACAATACATTAAGCCTTCTATTGGCAGGTAGTGTGTTTCTGGTTAACACAGTGGAAGTGTGTGTGTTTCTGAGAACGTGCATTTGTACTTTAAGAGAGTGTGTGTGTGTTGATTGACAGATTGTGTGACTAATATTGTCCTTTTCCTCTCACTCAACATTCCAAACGGTCCTCATCCCCATTCA
>NW_025748050.1:0-30000 GCF_021184085.1 Oncorhynchus gorbuscha | reverse complement strand
ATTGTAGTTATAATTATATTGTGGTTATAATTATATTGTTATATTGTTATATTGTGGTTATAATTATATTGTGGTTATAATAATATTGTTATATTGTGGTTATGATTATATTGTTATATTGTGGTTATGATTATATTGTGGTTATAATTATATTGTTATATTGTTATATTGTTATATTGTTATATTGTTATATTGTGGTTATAATTATATTGTTATATTGTGGTTATAATTATATTGTTATATTGTGGTTATGATTATATTGTTATATTGTTATATTGTGGTTATGATTATATTGTTATATTGTGGTTATAATTATATTGTTATATTGTTATATTGTTATATTGTTATATTGTTATATTGTGGTTATAATTATATTGTTATATTGTTATATTGTTATATTGTTATATTGTTATATTGTGGTTATAATTATATTGTTATATTGTTATATTGTTATATTGTTATATTGTGGTTATAATTATATTGTTATATTGTTATATTGTGGTTATAATTATATTGTTATATTGTTATATTGTTATATTGTGGTTATAATTATATTGTTATATTGTGGTTATGATTATATTGTTATATTGTGGTTATGATTATATTGTTATATTGTGGTTATAATTATATTGTTATATTGTGGTTATGATTATATTGTTATATTGTGGTTATGATTATATTGTTATATTGTTATATTGTGGTTATGATTATATTGTTATATTGTGGTTATAATTATATTGTTATATTGTGGTTATGATTATATATAAGTATAACCACAATATAACAATATAATTATAACCACAATATAACAATATAATCATAACCACAATATAACATTTACATTTACATTTAAGTCATTTAGCAGACGCTCTTATCCAGAGCGACTTACAAATTGGTGCATTCACCTTATGACATCCAGTGGAACAGTCACTTTACAATAGTGCATCTAAATCTTAAATAACAATATAATCATAACCACAATATAACAATATAATTACAACCACAATATAACAATATAATCATAACCACAATATAACAATATAATTATAACCACAATATAACAATATAATCATAACCACAATATAACAATATAACAATATAATCATAACCACAATATAACAATATAACAATATAATCATAACCACAATATAACAATATAATTATAACCACAATATAACAATATAATTATAACCACAATATAACAATATAATTATAACCACAATATAACAATATAATTATAACCACAATATAACAATATAATTATAACCACAATATAACAATATAACAATATAATCATAACCACAATATAATTATAACCACAATATAACAATATAATCATAACCACAATATAACAATATAATTATAACCACAATATAACAATATACTAATGTATCTGTTGAGATGGGGGTTCACTCAGTGCTGCTCTAATGTACCTGTTGAGATGGGGGTTCACTCAGTGCTGCTCTAATGTACCTGTTGAGATGGGGGTTCACTCAGTGCTGCTCTAATGTACCTGTTGAGATGGAGGTTCACTCAGTGCTGCTCTAATGTACCTGTTGAGATGGGGGTTCACTCAGTGCTGCTGTAATGTACCTGTTGAGATGGGGGTTCACTCAGTGCTGCTCTAATGTACCTGTTGAGATGGAGGTTCACTCAGTGCTGCTCTAATGTACCTGTTGAGATGGGGGTTCACTCAGGTTTCTGATATTCAGTGCTCCCTGTTGAGATGGGGGTTCACTCAGTCCTGCTCTAATGTACCTGTTGAGATGGGGTTCACTCAGTGTTGCTCTAATGTACCTGTTGAGATGGGGTTCACTCAGTGCTGCTCTAATGTACCTGTTGAGATGGGGGTTCACTCAGTGCTGCTCTAATGTACCTGTTGAGATGGGGTTCACTCAGTGCTGCTCTAATGTATCTGTTGAGATGGGGGTTCACTCAGGTTTCTGATATTCAGTGTCCCCCTGTTGAGATGGGGGTTCACTCAGTGCTGCTCTAATGTACCTGTTGAGATGGGGTTCACTCAGTGCTGCTCTAATGTATCTGTTGAGATGGGGTTCACTCAGTGCTGCTCTAATGTACCTGTTGAGATGGGGGTTCACTCAGTGCTGCTCTAATGTATCTGTTGAGATGGGGGTTCACTCAGTGCTGCTCTAATGTACCTGTTGAGATGGGGGTTCACTCAGTGCTGCTCTAATGTATCTGTTGAGATGGGGGTTCACTCAGTGCTGCTCTAATGTACCTGTTGAGATGGGGGTTCACTCAGTGCTGCTCTAATGTACCTGTTGAGATGGGGGTTCACTCAGTGCTGCTCTAATGTATCTGTTGAGATGGGGGTTCACTCAGTGCTGCTCTAATGTATCTGTTGAGATGGGGGTTCACTCAGTGCTGCTCTAATGTACCTGTTGAGATGGAGGTTCACTCAGTGCTGCTCTAATGTACCTGTTGAGATGGAGGTTCACTCAGTGCTGCTCTAATGTACCTGTTGAGATGGGGGTTCACTCAGTGCTGCTCTAATGTATCTGTTGAGATGGGGGTTCACTCAGGTTTCTGATATTCAGTGCTCCCCCTGTTGAGATGGGGGTTCACTCAGTCCTGCTCTAATGTACCTGTTGAGATGGGGGTTCACTCAGTGCTGCTCTAATGTATCTGTTGAGATGGGGGTTCACTCAGTGCTGCTCTAATGTACCTGTTGAGATGGGGGTTCACTCAGTGCTGCTCTAATGTACCTGTTGAGATGGGGGTTCACTCAGGTTTCTGATATTCAGTGCTCCCCCTGTTGAGATGGGGGTTCACTCAGTCCTGCTCTAATGTACCTGTTGAGATGGGGGTTCACTCAGTGTTGCTCTAATGTACCTGTTGAGATGGGGGTTCACTCAGTGCTGCTCTAATGTACCTGTTGAGATGGGGGTTCACTCAGTGCTGCTCTAATGTATCTGTTGAGATGGGGGTTCACTCAGGTTTCTGATATTCAGTGCTCCCCCTGTTGAGATGGGGGTTCACTCAGTGCTGCTCTAATGTACCTGTTGAGATGGGGGTTCACTCAGTGCTGCTCTAATGTACCTGTTGAGATGGAGGTTCACTCAGTGCTGCTCTAATGTATCTGTTGAGATGGGGGTTCACTCAGTGCTGCTCTAATGTACCTGTTGAGATGGGGGTTCACTCAGTGCTGCTCTAATGTACCTGTTGAGATGGAGGTTCACTCAGTGCTGCTCTAATGTACCTGTTGAGATGGGGGTTCACTCAGTGCTGCTCTAATGTACCTGTTGAGATGGGGGTTCACTCAGTGCTGCTCTAATGTACCTGTTGAGATGGGGGTTCACTCAGTGCTGCTCTAATGTACCTGTTGAGATGGGGGTTCACTCAGTGCTGCTCTAATGTACCTGTTGAGATGGAGGTTCACTCAGTGCTGCTCTAATGTACCTGTTGAGATGGGGGTTCACTCAGTGCTGCTCTAATGTACCTGTTGAGATGGGGGTTCACTCAGTGCTGCTCTAATGTATCTGTTGAGATGGGGGTTCACTCAGTCCTGCTCTAATGTACCTGTTGAGATGGGGGTTCACTCAGTGCTGCTCTAATGTACCTGTTGAGATGGGGATTCACTCAGTGCTGCTCTAATGTACCTGTTGAGATGGGGGTTCACTCAGTGCTGCTCTAATGTACCTGTTGAGATGGGGGTTCACTCAGTGCTGCTCTAATGTACCTGTTGAGATGGGGGTTCATTCAGTGCTGCTCTAATGTACCTGTTGAGATGGGGGTTCACTCAGTGCTGCTCTAATGTACCTGTTGAGATGGGGGTTCACTCAGTGCTGCTCTAATGTACCTGTTGAGATGGGGGTTCACTCAGTGCTGCTCTAATGTACCTGTTGAGATGGGGGTTCACTCAGTGCTGCTCTAATGTACCTGTTGAGATGGGGGTTCACTCAGTGCTGCTCTAATGTATCTGTTGAGATGGGGGTTCACTCAGTGCTGCTCTAATGTACCTGTTGAGATGGGGGTTCACTCAGTGCTGCTCTAATGTACCTGTTGAGATGGAGGTTCACTCAGTGCTGCTCTAATGTATCTGTTGAGATGGGGGTTCACTCAGTGCTGCTCTAATGTACCTGTTGAGATGGAGGTTCACTCAGTGCTGCTCTAATGTACCTGTTGAGATGGGGGTTCACTCAGTGCTGCTCTAATGTACCTGTTGAGATGGAGGTTCACTCAGTGCTGCTCTAATGTACCTGTTGAGATGGGGGTTCACTCAGTGCTGCTCTAATGTACCTGTTGAGATGGAGGTTCACTCAGTGCTGCTCTAATGTACCTGTTGAGATGGGGGTTCACTCAGTGCTGCTCTAATGTACCTGTTGAGATGGAGGTTCACTCAGTGCTGCTCTAATGTACCTGTTGAGATGGAGGTTCACTCAGTGCTGCTCTAATGTACCTGTTGAGATGGGGGTTCACTCAGGTTTCTGGGTGATAATGGTGTGTTCAGTGGAGGAGGGCTGGATGGATGTTTACTATAGATGATGCCCTGTTACTGTGGACAGTGTTCATTTAGGCATTAGCCATCTGTGTGTGTGTGTGTGTGTGTGTGTGTGTGTGTGTGTGTGTGTGTGTGTGTGTGTGTGTGTGTGTGTGTGTGTGTGTGTGTGTGTGTGTGTGTGTGTGTGTGTGTGTGTGTGTGTGTGTGTGTGTGTGTGTGTGTGTGTGTGTGTGTGTGTGTGTCTGGCATCTCATTTACCCGATCCTGACCTTCAAGGTTAATCATGTTTCACAAAGCAATCAGCTTTCCACACACACACACACAGTAATGTATTCCTATCCAGGAAGTCTATATGGATGTCTGTAAAAACAAAATGTAATTTAAAATCTTGGTTGGTGTATTAATGTAGAATGTCATGTCCTCATCAGCGGTCAAGAGGGACAGAATGTTGATATATATTTATATATTCATAGACTCTGAAGGACCTGGTCTGTCTCATGTTGACTCTGAAGGACCTGGTCTGTCTCATGTTGACTGAAGGACCTGGTCTGTCTCATGTTGACTCTATAGGACCTGATCTGTCTCAGAGACATGTTGACTCTATAGGACCTGATCTGTCTCAGAGACATGTTGACTCTATAGGACCTGATCTGTCTCATGTTGACTCTATAGGACCTGATCTGTCTCATGTTGACTCTATAGGACCTGATCTGTCATGTTGACTCTATAGGAGACATGTTGACTCTATAGGACCTGATCTGTCTCATGTTGACTCTATAGGACCTCTGTCTCATGTTGACTCTATAGGACCTGATCTGTCTCATGTTGACTCTATAGGACCTGATCTGTCTCATGTTGACAGAGACATGTTGACTCTATAGGACCTGATCTGTCTCATGTTGACTCTATAGGACCTGATCTGTCTCAGAGACATGTTGACTCTATAGGACCTGATCTGTCTCAGAGACATGTTGACTCTATAGGACCTGATCTGTCTCATGTCTCTATAGGACCTGATCTGTCTCATGTTGACTCTATAGGACCTGATCTGTCTCATGTTGACTCTATAGGACCTGGATCTGTCTCATGTTGACTCTATAGGACCTGATCTGTCTCATGTTGACTCTATAGGACCTGATCTGTCTCAGAGACATGTTGACTCTATCTATAGGACCTGATCTGTCTCATGTTGACTCTATAGGACCTGATCTGTCTCATGTTGACTCTATAGGACCTGATCTGTCTCATGTTGACTCTATAGGACCTGGATCTGTCTCATGTTGACTCTATAGGACCTGATCTGTCTCATGTTGACTCTATAGGACCTGATCTGTCTCAGAGACATGTTGACTCTATAGGACCTGATCTGTCTCATGTTGACTCTATAGGACCTGATCTGTCTCATGTGACTCTATAGGACCTGATCTGTCTCAGTTGACCTATAGGACCTGATCTGTCTCATGTTGACTCTATAGGACCTGATCTGTCTCATGTTGACTCTATAGGACCTGATCTGTCTCATGTTGACTCTATAGGACCTGATCTGTCTCATGTTGACTCTATAGGACCTGATCTGTCTCAGAGACATGTTGACTCTATAGGACCTGATCTGTCTCATGACATCTATGACTCTATAGGACCTGATCTGTCTCATGTTGACTCTATAGGACCTGATCTGTCTCATGTTGACTCTATAGGACCTGATCTGTCTCAGACCTGATCTGTCTCATGTTGACTCTATAGGACCTGATCTGTCTCATGTTGACTCTATAGGACCTGATCTGTCTCATGTTGACTCTATAGGACCTGATCTGTCTCAGTTGACTCTATAGGACCTGATCTGTCTCATGTTGACTCTATAGGACCTGATCTGTCTCATGTTGACTCTATAGGACCTGATCTGTCTCATGTTGACTCTATAGGACCTGATCTGTCTCATGTTGACCTATAGGACCTGATCTGTCTCTATAGGACCTGATCTGTCTCATGTTGACTCTATAGGACCTGATCTGTCTCATGTTGACTCTATAGGACCTGATCTGTCTCATGTTGACTCTATAGGACCTGATCTGTCTCATGTTGACTCTATAGGACCTGATCTGTCTCATGTTGACTCTATAGGACCTGATCTGTCTCATGTTGACTCTATAGGACCTGATCTGTCTCATGTTGACTCTATAGGACCTGATCTGTCTCATGTTGACTCTATAGGACCTGATCTGTCTCATGTTGACTCTATAGGACCTGATCTGTCTCAGAGACATGTTGACTCTATAGGACCTGATCTGTCTCATGTTGACTCTATAGGACCTGATCTGTCTCATGTTGACTCTATAGGACCTGATCTGTCTCAGAGACATGTTGACTCTATAGGACCTGATCTGTCTCATGTTGACTCTATAGGACCTGATCTGTCTCAGAGACATGTTGACTCTATAGGACCTGATCTGTCTCATGTTGACTCTATAGGACCTGATCTGTCTGTTGACTCTATAGGACCTGATCTGTCTCATGTTGACTCTATAGGACCTGATCTGTCTCAGAGACATGTTGACTCTATAGGACCTGATCTGTCTCATGTTGACTCTATAGGACCTGATCTGTCTCATGTTGACTCTATAGGACCTGATCTGTCTCATGTTGACTCTATAGGACCTGATCATGTTGACTCTATAGGACCTGATCTGTCTCATGTTGACTCTATAGGACCTGATCTGTCTCATGTTGACTCTATAGGACCTGATCTGTCTCATGTTGACTCTATAGGACCTGATCTGTCTCATGTTGACTCTATAGGACCTGATCTGTCTCAGAGACATGTTGACTCTATAGGACCTGATCTGTCTCATGTTGACTCTATAGGACCTGATCTGTCTCTGTTCTCTATAGGACCTGATCTGTCTCATGTTGACTCTATAGGACCTGATCTGTCTCATGTTGACTCTATAGGACCTGATCTGTCTCAGAGACATGTTGACTCTATAGGACCTGATCTGTCTCATGTTGACTCTATAGGACCTGGTCTGTCTCATGACATGTTGACTCTATAGGACCTGATCTGTCTCATGTTGACTCTATAGGACCTGATCTGTCTCATGTTGACTCTATAGGACCTGATCTGTCTCAGAGACATGTTGACTCTATAGGACCTGATCTGTCTCATGTTGACTCTATAGGACCTGATCTGTCTCATGTTGACTCTAGGACCTGATCTGTCTCATGTTGACTCTATAGGACCTGATCTGTCTCATGTTGACTCTATAGGACCTGATCTGTCTCATGTTGACTCTATAGGACCTGATCTGTCTCATGTTGACTCTATAGGACCTGATCTGTCTCATGTTGACTCTATAGGACCTGATCTGTCTCATGTTGACTCTATAGGACCTGATCTGTCTCATGTTGACTCTATAGGACCTGATCTGTCTCATGTTGACTCTATAGGACCTGATCTGTCTCATGTTGACTCTATAGGACCTGATCTGTCTCATGTTGACTCTATAGGACCTGATCTGTCTCAGAGACATGTTGACTCTATAGGACCTGATCTGTCTCAGAGACATGTTGACTCTATAGGACCTGATCTGTCTCATGTTGACTCTATAGGACCTGATCTGTCTCATGTTGACTCTAGGACCTGATCTGTCTCATGTTGACTCTATAGGACCTGATCTGTCTCAGAGACATGTTGACTCTATAGGACCTGATCTGTCTCATGTTGACTCTATAGGACCTGATCTGTCTCATGTTGACTCTATAGGACCTGATCTGTCTCATGTTGACTCTATAGGACCTGATCTGTCTCATGTTGACTCTATAGGACCTGATCTGTCTCATGTTGACTCTATAGGACCTGATCTGTCTCATGTTGACTCTATAGGACCTGATCTGTCTCATGTTGACTCTATAGGACCTGATCTGTCTCATGTTGACTCTATAGGACCTGATCTGTCTCATGTTGACTCTATAGGACCTGATCTGTCTCATGTTGACTCTATAGGACCTGATCTGTCTCATGTTGACTCTATAGGACCTGATCTGTCTCATGTTGACTCTATAGGACCTGATCTGTCTCATGTTGACTCTATAGGACCTGATCTGTCTCAGAGACATGTTGACTCTATAGGACCTGATCTGTCTCAGAGACATGTTGACTCTATAGGACCTGATCTGTCTCATGTTGACTCTATAGGACCTGATCTGTCTCATGTTGACTCTATAGGACCTGATCTCATGTTGACTCTATAGGACCTGATCTGTCTCATGTTGACTCTATAGGACCTGATCTGTCTCATGTTGACTCTATAGGACCTGGATCTGTCTCATGTTGACTCTATAGGACCTGATCTGTCTCATGTTGACTCTATAGGACCTGATCTGTCTCATGTTGACTCTATAGGACCTGATCTGACTCATGTTGACTCTATAGGACCTGATCTGTCTCATGTTGACTCTAGGACCTGAGACATGTTGACTCTATAGGACCTGATCTGTCTCATGTTGACTCTATAGGACCTGATCTGTCTCATGTTGACTCTATAGGACCTGGATCTGTCTCATGTTGACTCTATAGGACCTGATCTGTCTCATGTTGACTCTATAGGACCTGATCTGTCTCATGTTGACTCTATAGGACCTGATCTGTCTCAGAGACATGTTGACTCTATAGGACCTGATCTGTCTCATGTTGACTCTATAGGACCTGATCTGTCTCATGTTGACTCTATAGGACCTGATCTGTCTCATGTTGACTCTATAGGACCTGATCTGTCTCAGAGACATGTTGACTCTATAGGACCTGATCTGTCTCAGAGACATGTTGACTCTATAGGACCTGATCTGTCTCAGAGACATGTTGACTCTATAGGACCTGATCTGTCTCAGAGACATGTTGACTCTATAGGACCTGATCTGTCTCATGTTGACTCTATAGGACCTGATCTGTCTCATGTTGACTCTATAGGACCTGATCTGTCTCAGAGACATGTTGACTCTATAGGACCTGATCTGTCTCAGAGACATGTTGACTCTATAGGACCTGATCTGTCTCATGTTGACTCTATAGGACCTGATCTGTCTCATGTTGACTCTATAGGACCTGATCTGTCTCATGTTGACTCTATAGGACCTGATCTGTCTCATGTTGACTCTATAGGACCTGATCTGTCTCATGTTGACTCTATAGGACCTGATCTGTCTCATGTTGACTCTATAGGACCTGATCTGTCTCATGTTGACTCTATAGGACCTGATCTGTCTCATGTTGACTCTATAGGACCTGATCTGTCTCATGTTGACTCTATAGGACCTGATCTGTCTCATGTTGACTCTATAGGACCTGATCTGTCTCATGTTGACTCTATAGGACCTGATCTGTCTCATGTTGACTCTATAGGACCTGATCTGTCTCAGAGACATGTTGACTCTATAGGACCTGATCTGTCTCATGTTGACTCTATAGGACCTGATCTGTCTCATGTTGACTCTATAGGACCTGATCTGTCTCAGAGACATGTTGACTCTATAGGACCTGATCTGTCTCAGAGACATGTTGACTCTATAGGACCTGATCTGTCTCATGTTGACTCTATAGGACCTGATCTGTCTCATGTTGACTCTATAGGACCTGATCTGTCTCATGTTGACTCTATAGGACCTGATCTGTCTCAGAGACATGTTGACTCTATAGGACCTGATCTGTCTCATGTTGACTCTATAGGACCTGATCTGTCTCATGTTGACTCTATAAGGACCTGATCTGTCTCATGTTGACTCTATAGGACCTGATCTGTCTCAGAGACATGTTGACTCTATAGGACCTGATCTGTCTCATGTTGACTCTATAGGCCCTGATCTGTCTCATGTTGACTCTATAGGACCTGATCTGTCTCATGTTGACTCTATAGGACCTGATCTGTCTCATGTTGACTCTATAGGACCTGATCTGTCTCATGTTGACTCTATAGGACCTGATCTGTCTCATGTTGACTCTATAGGACCTGATCTGTCTCATGTTGACTCTATAGGACCTGATCTGTCTCATGTTGACTCTATAGGACCTGATCTGTCTCATGTTGACTCTATAGGACCTGATCTGTCTCATGTTGACTCTATAGGACCTGATCTGTCTCATGTTGACTCTATAGGACCTGATCTGTCTCATGTTGACTCTATAGGACCTGATCTGTCTCATGTTGACTCTATAGGACCTGATCTGTCTCATGTTGACTCTATAGGACCTGATCTGTCTCAGAGACATGTTGACTCTATAGGACCTGATCTGTCTCATGTTGACTCTATAGGACCTGATCTGTCTCATGTTGACTCTATAGGACCTGATCTGTCTCATGTTGACTCTATAGGACCTGATCTGTCTCATGTTGACTCTATAGGACCTGATCTGTCTCAGAGACATGTTGACTCTATAGGACCTGATCTGTCTCAGAGACATGTTGACTCTATAGGACCTGATCTGTCTCATGTTGACTCTATAGGACCTGATCTGTCTCATGTTGACTCTATAGGACCTGATCTGTCTCTGTGACTCTATAGGACCTGATCTGTCTCATGTTGACTCTATAGGACCTGATCTGTCTCATGTTGACTCTATAGGACCTGATCTGTCTCATGTTGACTCTATAGGACCTGATCTGTCTCATGTTGACTCTATAGGACCTGATCTGTCTCATGTTGACTCTATAGGACCTGATCTGTCTCATGTTGACTCTATAGGACCTGATCTGTCTCATGTTGACCCTATAGGACCTGATCTGTCTCATGTTGACTCTATAGGACCTGATCTGTCTCATGTTGACTCTATAGGACCTGATCTGTCTCATGTTGACTCTATAGGACCTGATCTGTCTCAGAGACATGTTGACTCTATAGGACCTGATCTGTCTCATGTTGACTCTATAGGACCTGATCTGTCTCATGTTGACTCTATAGGACCTGATCTGTCTCATGTTGACTCTATAGGACCTGATCTGTCTCATGTTGACTCTATAGGACCTGATCTGTCTCATGTTGACTCTATAGGACCTGATCTGTCTCATGTTGACTCTATAGGACCTGATCTGACTCATGTTGACTCTATAGGACCTGATCTGTCTCATGTTGACTCTATAGGACCTGATCTGTCTCAGAGACATGTTGACTCTATAGGACCTGATCTGTCTCATGTTGACTCTATAGGACCTGATCTGTCTCATGTTGACTCTATAGGACCTGATCTGTCTCAGAGACATGTTGACTCTATAGGACCTGATCTGTCTCAGAGACATGTTGACTCTATAGGACCTGATCTGTCTCATGTTGACTCTATAGGACCTGATCTGTCTCATGTTGACTCTATAGGACCTGATCTGTCTCATGTTGACTCTATAGGACCTGATCTGTCTCATGTTGACTCTATAAGGACCTGATCTGTCTCATGTTGACTCTATAGGACCTGATCTGTCTCAGAGACATGTTGACTCTATAGGACCTGATCTGTCTCATGTTGACTCTATAGGACCTGATCTGTCTCATGTTGACTCTATAGGACCTGATCTGTCTCAGAGACATGTTGACTCTATAGGACCTGATCTGTCTCATGTTGACTCTATAGGACCTGATCTGTCTCAGAGACATGTTGACTCTATAGGACCTGATCTGTCTCATGTTGACTCTATAGGACCTGATCTGTCTCATGTTGACTCTATAGGACCTGATCTGTCTCATGTTGACTCTATAGGACCTGATCTGTCTCATGTTGACTCTATAGGACCTGATCTGTCTCAGAGACATGTTGACTCTATAGGACCTGATCTGTCTCATGTTGACTCTATAGGACCTGATCTGTCTCATGTTGACTCTATAGGACCTGATCTGTCTCATGTTGACTCTATAGGACCTGATCTGTCTCATGTTGACTCTATAGGACCTGATCTGTCTCATGTTGACTCTATAGGACCTGATCTGTCTCATGTTGACTCTATAGGACCTGATCTGTCTCATGTTGACTCTATAGGACCTGATCTGTCTCATGTTGACTCTATAGGACATGTCTGTCTCATGTTGACTCTATAGGACCTGATCTGTCTCAGAGACATGTTGACTCTATAGGACCTGATCTGTCTCAGAGACATGTTGACTCTATAGGACCTGATCTGTCTCATGTTGACTCTATAGGACCTGATCTGTCTCATGTTGACTCTATAGGACCTGATCTGTCTCATGTTGACTCTATAGGACCTGATCTGTCTCATGTTGACTCTATAGGACCTGATCTGTCTCATGTTGACTCTATAGGACCTGATCTGTCTCATGTTGACTCTATAGGACCTGATCTGTCTCATGTTGACTCTATAGGACCTGATCTGTCTCATGTTGACTCTATAGGACCTGATCTGACTCATGTTGACTCTATAGGACCTGATCTGTCTCAGAGACATGTTGACTCTATAGGACCTGATCTGTCTCAGAGACATGTTGACTCTATAGGACCTGATCTGTCTCATGTTGACTCTATAGGACCTGATCTGTCTCAGAGACATGTTCACTCTATAGGACCTGATCTGTCTCATGTTGACTCTATAGGACCTGATCTGTCTCATGTTGACTCTATAGGACCTGATCTGTCTCATGTTGACCCTATAGGACCTGATCTGTCTCATGTTGACTCTATAGGACCTGATCTGTCTCAGAGACATGTTGACTCTATAGGACCTGATCTGTCTCATGTTGACTCTATAGGACCTGATCTGTCTCAGAGACATGTTGACTCTATAGGACCTGATCTGTCTCAGAGACATGTTGACTCTATAGGACCTGATCTGTCTCATGTTGACTCTATAGGACCTGATCTGTCTCATGTTGACTCTATAGGACCTGATCTGTCTCATGTTGACTCTATAGGACCTGATCTGTCTCATGTTGACTCTATAGGACCTGATCTGTCTCATGTTGACTCTATAGGACCTGATCTGTCTCATGTTGACTCTATAGGACCTGATCTGTCTCATGTTGACTCTATAGGACCTGATCTGTCTCATGTTGACTCTATAGGACCTGATCTGTCTCATGTTGACTCTATAGGACCTGATCTGTCTCATGTTGACTCTATAGGACCTGATCTGTCTCATGTTGACTCTATAGGACCTGATCTGTCTCATGTTGACTCTATAGGACCTGATCTGTCTCATGTTGACTCTATAGGACCTGATCTGTCTCATGTTGACTCTATAGGACCTGATCTGTCTCATGTTGACTCTATAGGACCTGATCTGTCTCATGTTGACTCTATAGGACCTGATCTGTCTCATGTTGACTCTATAGGACCTGGGATCTGTCTCATGTTGACTCTATAGGACCTGATCTGTCTCATGTTGACTCTATAGGACCTGATCTGTCTCATGTTGACTCTATAGGACCTGATCTGTCTCATGTTGACTCTATAGGACCTGATCTGTCTCAGAGACATGTTGACTCTATAGGACCTGATCTGTCTCATGTTGACTCTATAGGACCTGATCTGTCTCATGTTGACTCTATAGGACCTGATCTGTCTCATGTTGACTCTATAGGACCTGATCTGTCTCATGTTGACTCTATAGGACCTGATCTGTCTCATGTTGACTCTATAGGACCTGATCTGTCTCATGTTGACTCTATAGGACCTGATCTGTCTCATGTTGACTCTATAGGACCTGATCTGTCTCATGTTGACTCTATAAGGACATGATCTGTCTCAGAGACATGTTGACTCTATAGGACCTGATCTGTCTCATGTTGACTCTATAGGACCTGATCTGTCTCATGTTGACTCTATAGGACCTGATCTGTCTCATGTTGACTCTATAGGACCTGATCTGTCTCAGAGACATGTTGACTCTATAGGACCTGATCTGTCTCATGTTGACTCTATAGGACCTGATCTGTCTCATGTTGACTCTATAGGACCTGATCTGTCTCAGA
Source organism: Oncorhynchus gorbuscha (assembly GCF_021184085.1). Classification (NCBI taxonomy): domain Eukaryota; kingdom Metazoa; phylum Chordata; class Actinopteri; order Salmoniformes; family Salmonidae; genus Oncorhynchus; species Oncorhynchus gorbuscha. Next base: position 15,581 of record NW_025748050.1, on the reverse strand, counting down.
GACATGTTGACTCTATAGGACCTGATCTGACTCAGAGACATGTTGACTCTATAGGACCTGATCTGTCTCATGTTGACTCTATAGGACCTGATCTGTCTCATGTTGACTCTATAGGACCTGATCTGTCTCATGTTGACTCTATAGGACCTGATCTGTCTCATGTTGACTCTATAGGACCTGATCTGTCTCATGTTGACTCTATAGGACCTGATCTGTCTCATGTTGACTCTATAGGACCTGATCTGTCTCATGTTGACTCTATAGGACCTGATCTGTCTCATGTTGACTCTATAGGACCTGATCTGTCTCATGTTGACTCTATAGGACCTGATCTGTCTCAGAGACATGTTGACTCTATAGGACCTGATCTGTCTCAGAGACATGTTGACTCTATAGGACCTGATCTGTCTCATGTTGACTCTATAGGACCTGATCTGTCTCATGTTGACTCTATAGGACCTGATCTGTCTCAGAGACATGTTGACTCTATAGGACCTGATCTGTCTCAGAGACATGTTGACTCTATAGGACCTGATCTGTCTCATGTTGACTCTATAGGACCTGATCTGTCTCATGTTGACTCTATAGGACCTGATCTGTCTCATGTTGACTCTATAGGACCTGATCTGTCTCATGTTGACTCTATAGGACCTGATCTGTCTCAGAGACATGTTGACTCTATAGGACCTGATCTGTCTCATGTTGACTCTATAGGACCTGATCTGTCTCATGTTGACTCTATAGGACCTGATCTGTCTCATGTTGACTCTATAGGACCTGATCTGTCTCATGTTGACTCTATAGGACCTGATCTGTCTCATGTTGACTCTATAGGACCTGATCTGTCTCATGTTGACTCTATAGGACCTGATCTGTCTCATGTTGACTCTATAGGACCTGATCTGTCTCATGTTGACTCTATAGGACCTGATCTGTCTCATGTTGACTCTATAGGACCTGATCTGACTCATGTTGACTCTATAGGACCTGATCTGTCTCAGAGACATGTTGACTCTATAGGACCTGATCTGTCTCATGTTGACTCTATAGGACCTGATCTGTCTCATGTTGACTCTATAGGACCTGATCTGTCTCATGTTGACTCTATAGGACCTGATCTGTCTCAGAGACATGTTGACTCTATAGGACCTGATCTGTCTCATGTTGACTCTATAGGACCTGATCTGTCTCATGTTGACCCTATAGGACCTGATCTGTCTCATGTTGACTCTATAGGACCTGATCTGTCTCATGTTGACTCTATAGGACCTGATCTGTCTCAGAGACATGTTGACTCTATAGGACCTGATCTGTCTCATGTTGACTCTATAGGACCTGATCTGTCTCAGAGACATGTTGACTCTATAGGACCTGATCTGTCTCAGAGACATGTTGACTCTATAGGACCTGATCTGTCTCATGTTGACTCTATAGGACCTGATCTGTCTCAGAGACATGTTGACTCTATAGGACCTGATCTGTCTCAGAGACATGTTGACTCTATAGGACCTGATCTGTCTCAGAGACATGTTGACTCTATAGGACCTGATCTGTCTCATGTTGACTCTATAGGACCTGATCTGTCTCAGAGACATGTTGACTCTATAGGACCTGATCTGTCTCAGAGACATGTTGACTCTATAGGACCTGATCTGTCTCATGTTGACTCTATAGGACCTGATCTGTCTCATGTTGACTCTATAGGACCTGATCTGTCTCATGTTGACTCTATAGGACCTGATCTGTCTCATGTTGACTCTATAGGACCTGATCTGTCTCATGTTGACTCTATAGGACCTGATCTGTCTCATGTTGACTCTATAGGACCTGATCTGTCTCATGTTGACTCTATAGGACCTGATCTGTCTCATGTTGACTCTATAGGACCTGATCTGTCTCATGTTGACTCTATAGGACCTGATCTGTCTCATGTTGACTCTATAGGACCTGATCTGTCTCATGTTGACTCTATAGGACCTGATCTGTCTCATGTTGACTCTATAGGACCTGATCTGTCTCAGAGACATGTTGACTCTATAGGACCTGATCTGTCTCAGAGACATGTTGACTCTATAGGACCTGATCTGTCTCATGTTGACTCTATAGGACCTGATCTGTCTCATGTTGACTCTATAGGACCTGATCTGTCTCAGAGACATGTTGACTCTATAGGACCTGATCTGTCTCAGAGACATGTTGACTCTATAGGACCTGATCTGTCTCATGTTGACTCTATAGGACCTGATCTGTCTCAGAGACATGTTGACTCTATAGGACCTGATCTGTCTCAGAGACATGTTGACTCTATAGGACCTGATCTGTCTCATGTTGACTCTATAGGACCTGATCTGTCTCATGTTGACTCTATAGGACCTGATCTGTCTCATGTTGACTCTATAGGACCTGATCTGTCTCATGTTGACTCTATAGGACCTGATCTGTCTCATGTTGACTCTATAGGACCTGATCTGTCTCATGTTGACTCTATAGGACCTGATCTGTCTCATGTTGACTCTATAGGACCTGATCTGTCTCAGAGACATGTTGACTCAATAGGACCTGATCTGTCTCATGTTGACTCTATAGGACCTGATCTGTCTCATGTTGACTCTATAGGACCTGATCTGTCTCATGTTGACTCTATAGGACCTGATCTGTCTCATGTTGACTCTATAGGACCTGATCTGTCTCATGTTGACTCTATAGGACCTGATCTGTCTCATGTTGACTCTATAGGACCTGATCTGTCTCATGTTGACTCTATAGGACCTGATCTGTCTCATGTTGACTCTATAGGACATGATCTGTCTCATGTTGACTCTATAGGACCTGATCTGTCTCATGTTGACTCTATAGGACCTGATCTGTCTCATGTTGACTCTATAGGACCTGATCTGTCTCATGTTGACTCTATAGGACCTGATCTGTCTCATGTTGACTCTATAGGACCTGATCTGTCTCATGTTGACTCTATAGGACCTGATCTGTCTCATGTTGACTCTATAGGACCTGATCTGTCTCATGTTGACTCTATAGGACCTGATCTGTCTCATGTTGACTCTATAGGACCTGATCTGTCTCATGTTGACTCTATAGGACCTGATCTGTCTCATGTTGACTCTATAGGACCTGATCTGTCTCATGTTGACTCTATAGGACCTGATCTGTCTCATGTTGACTCTATAGGACCTGATCTGTCTCATGTTGACTCTATAGGACCTGATCTGTCTCATGTTGACTCTATAGGACCTGATCTGTCTCATGTTGACTCTATAGGACCTGATCTGTCTCAGAGACATGTTGACTCTATAGGACCTGATCTGTCTCATGTTGACTCTATAGGACCTGATCTGTCTCATGTTGACTCTATAGGACCTGATCTGTCTCATGTTGACTCTATAGGACCTGATCTGTCTCATGTTGACTCTATAGGACCTGATCTGTCTCATGTTGACTCTATAGGACCTGATCTGTCTCATGTTGACTCTATAGGACCTGATCTGTCTCATGTTGACTCTATAGGACCTGATCTGTCTCATGTTGACTCTATAGGACCTGATCTGTCTCATGTTGACTCTATAGGACCTGATCTGTCTCATGTTGACTCTATAGGACCTGATCTGTCTCATGTTGACTCTATAGGACCTGATCTGTCTCATGTTGACTCTATAGGACCTGATCTGTCTCATGTTGACTCTATAGGACCTGATCTGTCTCATGTTGACTCTATAGGACCTGATCTGTCTCAGAGACATGTTGACTCTATAGGACCTGATCTGTCTCAGAGACATGTTGACTCTATAGGACCTGATCTGTCTCATGTTGACTCTATAGGACCTGATCTGTCTCATGTTGACTCTATAGGACCTGATCTGTCTCATGTTGACTCTATAGGACCTGATCTGTCTCATGTTGACTCTATAGGACCTGATCTGTCTCATGTTGACTCTATAGGACCTGATCTGTCTCAGAGACATGTTGACTCTATAGGACCTGATCTGTCTCAGAGACATGTTGACTCTATAGGACCTGATCTGTCTCATGTTGACTCTATAGGACCTGATCTGTCTCATGTTGACTCTATAGGACCTGATCTGTCTCATGTTGACTCTATAGGACCTGATCTGTCTCATGTTGACTCTATAGGACCTGATCTGTCTCAGAGACATGTTGACTCTATAGGACCTGATCTGTCTCATGTTGACTCTATAGGACCTGATCTGTCTCATGTTGACTCTATAGGACCTGATCTGTCTCATGTTGACTCTATAGGACCTGATCTGTCTCAGAGACATGTTGACTCTATAGGACCTGATCTGTCTCATGTTGACTCTATAGGACCTGATCTGTCTCATGTTGACTCTATAGGACCTGATCTGTCTCATGTTGACTCTATAGGACCTGATCTGTCTCATGTTGACTCTATAGGACCTGATCTGTCTCAGAGACATGTTGACTCTATAGGACCTGATCTGTCTCATGTTGACTCTATAGGACCTGATCTGTCTCATGTTGACTCTATAGGACCTGATCTGTCTCATGTTGACTCTATAGGACCTGATCTGTCTCAGAGACATGTTGACTCTATAGGACCTGATCTGTCTCATGTTGACTCTATAGGACCTGATCTGTCTCATGTTGACTCTATAGGACCTGATCTGTCTCATGTTGACTCTATAGGACCTGATCTGTCTCATGTTGACTCTATAGGACCTGATCTGTCTCATGTTGACTCTATAGGACCTGATCTGTCTCATGTTGACTCTATAGGACCTGATCTGTCTCAGAGACATGTTGACTCTATAGGACCTGATCTGTCTCATGTTGACTCTATAGGACCTGATCTGTCTCATGTTGACTCTATAGGACCTGATCTGTCTCAGAGACATGTTGACTCTATAGGACCTGATCTGTCTCATGTTGACTCTATAGGACCTGATCTGTCTCATGTTGACTCTATAGGACCTGATCTGTCTCAGAGACATGTTGACTCTATAGGACCTGATCTGTCTCATGTTGACTCTATAGGACCTGATCTGTCTCATGTTGACTCTATAGGACCTGATCTGTCTCATGTTGACTCTATAGGACCTGATCTGTCTCAGAGACATGTTGACTCAATAGGACCTGATCTGTCTCATGTTGACTCTATAGGACCTGATCTGTCTCATGTTGACCCTATAGGACCTGATCTGTCTCAGAGACATGTTGACTCTATAGGACCTGATCTGTCTCATGTTGACTCTATAGGACCTGATCTGTCTCATGTTGACTCTATAGGACCTGATCTGTCTCATGTTGACTCTATAGGACCTGATCTGTCTCATGTTGACCCTATAGGACCTGATCTGTCTCAGAGACATGTTGACTCTATAGGACCTGATCTGTCTCATGTTGACTCTATAGGACCTGATCTGTCTCAGAGACATGTTGACTCTATAGGACCTGATCTGTCTCATGTTGACTCTATAGGACCTGATCTGTCTCAGAGACATGTTGACTCTATAGGACCTGATCTGTCTCATGTTGACTCTATAGGACCTGATCTGTCTCATGTTGACTCTATAGGACCTGATCTGTCTCAGAGACATGTTGACTCTATAGGACCTGATCTGTCTCATGTTGACTCTATAGGACCTGATCTGTCTCATGTTGACTCTATAGGACCTGATCTGTCTCAGAGACATGTTGACTCTATAGGACCTGATCTGTCTCATGTTGACTCTATAGGACCTGATCTGTCTCATGTTGACTCTATAGGACCTGATCTGTCTCAGAGACATGTTGACTCTATAGGACCTGGTCTGTCTCATGTTGACTCTATAGGACCTGATCTGTCTCAGAGACATGTTGACTCTATAGGACCTGATCTGTCTCATGTTGACTCTATAGGACCTGATCTGTCTCATGTTGACTCTATAGGACCTGATCTGTCTCATGTTGACTCTATAGGACCTGATCTGTCTCATGTTGACTCTATAGGACCTGATCTGTCTCATGTTGACTCTATAGGACCTGATCTGTCTCATGTTGACTCTATAGGACCTGATCTGTCTCATGTTGACTCTATAGGACCTGATCTGTCTCATGTTGACTCTATAGGACCTGATCTGTCTCAGAGACATGTTGACTCTATAGGACCTGATCTGTCTCATGTTGACTCTATAGGACCTGATCTGTCTCAGAGACATGTTGACTCTATAGGACCTGATCTGTCTCATGTTGACTCTATAGGACCTGATCTGTCTCAGAGACATGTTGACTCTATAGGACCTGATCTGTCTCAGAGACATGTTGACTCTATAGGACCTGATCTGTCTCATGTTGACTCTATAGGACCTGATCTGTCTCATGTTGACTCTATAGGACCTGATCTGTCTCATGTTGACTCTATAGGACCTGATCTGTCTCATGTTGACTCTATAGGACCTGATCTGTCTCAGAGACATGTTGACTCTATAGGACCTGATCTGTCTCATGTTGACTCTATAGGACCTGATCTGTCTCATGTTGACTCTATAGGACCTGATCTGTCTCAGAGACATGTTGACTCTATAGGACCTGATCTGTCTCATGTTGACTCTATAGGACCTGATCTGTCTCATGTTGACTCTATAGGACCTGATCTGTCTCATGTTGACTCTATAGGACCTGATCTGTCTCAGAGACATGTTGACTCTATAGGACCTGATCTGTCTCATGTTGACTCTATAGGACCTGATCTGTCTCATGTTGACTCTATAGGACCTGATCTGTCTCATGTTGACTCTATAGGACCTGATCTGTCTCAGAGACATGTTGACTCTATAGGACCTGATCTGTCTCATGTTGACTCTATAGGACCTGATCTGTCTCAGAGACATGTTGACTCTATAGGACCTGATCTGTCTCATGTTGACTCTATAGGACCTGATCTGTCTCATGTTGACTCTATAGGACCTGATCTGTCTCATGTTGACTCTATAGGACCTGATCTGTCTCAGAGACATGTTGACTCTATAGGACCTGATCTGTCTCATGTTGACTCTATAGGACCTGATCTGTCTCATGTTGACTCTATAGGACCTGATCTGTCTCAGAGACATGTTGACTCTATAGGACCTGATCTGTCTCATGTTGACTCTATAGGACCTGATCTGTCTCATGTTGACTCTATAGGACCTGATCTGTCTCATGTTGACTCTATAGGACCTGGATCTGTCTCATGTTGACTCTATAGGACCTGATCTGTCTCATGTTGACTCTATAGGACCTGATCTGTCTCATGTTGACTCTATAGGACCTGATCTGTCTCATGTTGACTCTATAGGACCTGATCTGTCTCATGTTGACTCTATAGGACCTGATCTGTCTCATGTTGACTCTATAGGACCTGATCTGTCTCAGAGACATGTTGACTCTATAGGACCTGATCTGTCTCATGTTGACTCTATAGGACCTGATCTGTCTCATGTTGACTCTATAGGACCTGATCTGTCTCAGAGACATGTTGACTCTATAGGACCTGATCTGTCTCATGTTGACTCTATAGGACCTGATCTGTCTCATGTTGACTCTATAGGACCTGATCTGTCTCATGTTGACTCTATAGGACCTGATCTGTCTCATGTTGACTCTATAGGACCTGATCTGTCTCATGTTGACTCTATAGGACCTGATCTGTCTCAGAGACATGTTGACTCTATAGGACCTGATCTGTCTCATGTTGACTCTATAGGACCTGATCTGTCTCATCTGACTCTATAGGACCTGATCTGTCTCATGTTGACTCTATAGGACCTGATCTGTCTCATGTTGACTCTATAGGACCTGATCTGTCTCATGTTGACTCTATAGGACCTGATCTGTCTCATGTTGACTCTATAGGACCTGATCTGTCTCATGTTGACTCTATAGGACCTGATCTGTCTCATGTTGACTCTATAGGACCTGATCTGTCTCATGTTGACTCTATAGGACCTGATCTGTCTCATGTTGACTCTATAGGACCTGATCTGTCTCAGAGACATGTTGACTCTATAGGACCTGATCTGTCTCATGTTGACTCTATAGGACCTGATCTGTCTCATGTTGACTCTATAGGACCTGATCTGTCTCATGTTGACTCTATAGGACCTGATCTGTCTCATGTTGACTCTATAGGACCTGATCTGTCTCATGTTGACTCTATAGGACCTGATCTGTCTCATGTTGACTCTATAGGACCTGATCTGTCTCAGAGACATGTTGACTCTATAGGACCTAGGATCTGTCTCAGAGACATGTTGACTCTATAGGACCTGATCTGTCTCATGTTGACTCTATAGGACCTGATCTGTCTCATGTTGACTCTATAGGACCTGATCTGTCTCATGTTGACTCTATAGGACCTGATCTGTCTCAGAGACATGTTGACTCTATAGGACCTGATCTGTCTCATGTTGACTCTATAGGACCTGATCTGTCTCATGTTGACTCTATAGGACCTGATCTGTCTCAGAGACATGTTGACTCTATAGGACCTGATCTGTCTCATGTTGACTCTATAGGACCTGATCTGTCTCATGTTGACTCTATAGGACCTGATCTGTCTCAGAGACATGTTGACTCTATAGGACCTGATCTGTCTCATGTTGACTCTATAGGACCTGATCTGTCTCATGTTGACTCTATAGGACCTGATCTGTCTCAGAGACATGTTGACTCTATAGGACCTGATCTGTCTCATGTTGACTCTATAGGACCTGATCTGTCTCATGTTGACTCTATAGGACCTGATCTGTCTCATGTTGACTCTATAGGACCTGATCTGTCTCATGTTGACTCTATAGGACCTGATCTGTCTCATGTTGACTCTATAGGACCTGATCTGTCTCATGTTGACTCTATAGGACCTGATCTGTCTCATGTTGACTCTATAGGACCTGATCTGTCTCAGAGACATGTTGACTCTATAGGACCTGATCTGTCTCATGTTGACTCTATAGGACCTGATCTGTCTCAGAGACATGTTGACTCTATAGGACCTGATCTGTCTCATGTTGACTCTATAGGACCTGATCTGTCTCATGTTGACTCTATAGGACCTGATCTGTCTCAGAGACATGTTGACTCTATAGGACCTGATCTGTCTCATGTTGACTCTATAGGACCTGATCTGTCTCATGTTGACTCTATAGGACCTGATCTGTCTCATGTTGACTCTATAGGACCTGATCTGTCTCATGTTGACTCTATAGGACCTGATCTGTCTCATGTTGACTCTATAGGACCTGATCTGTCTCATGTTGACTCTATAGGACCTGATCTGTCTCATGTTGACTCTATAGGACCTGATCTGTCTCAGAGACATGTTGACTCTATAGGACCTGATCTGTCTCATGTTGACTCTATAGGACCTGATCTGTCTCAGAGACATGTTGACTCTATAGGACCTGATCTGTCTCATGTTGACTCTATAGGACCTGATCTGTCTCATGTTGACTCTATAGGACCTGATCTGTCTCAGAGACATGTTGACTCTATAGGACCTGATCTGTCTCATGTTGACTCTATAGGACCTGATCTGTCTCATGTTGACTCTATAGGACCTGATCTGTCTCATGTTGACTCTATAGGACCTGATCTGTCTCATGTTGACTCTATAGGACCTGATCTGTCTCATGTTGACTCTATAGGACCTGATCTGTCTCATGTTGACTCTATAGGACCTGATCTGTCTCATGTTGACTCTATAGGACCTGATCTGTCTCATGTTGACTCTATAGGACCTGATCTGTCTCATGTTGACTCTATAGGACCTGATCTGTCTCATGTTGACTCTATAGGACCTGATCTGTCTCAGAGACATGTTGACTCTATAGGACCTGATCTGTCTCATGTTGACTCTATAGGACCTGATCTGTCTCATGTTGACTCTATAGGACCTGATCTGTCTCATGTTGACTCTATAGGACCTGATCTGTCTCAGAGACATGTTGACTCTATAGGACCTGATCTGTCTCATGTTGACTCTATAGGACCTGATCTGTCTCATGTTGACTCTATAGGACCTGATCTGTCTCATGTTGACTCTATAGGACCTGATCTGTCTCATGTTGACTCTATAGGACCTGATCTGTCTCATGTTGACTCTATAGGACCTGATCTGTCTCATGTTGACTCTATAGGACCTGATCTGTCTCAGAGACATGTTGACTCTATAGGACCTGATCTGTCTCATGTTGACTCTATAGGACCTGATCTGTCTCATGTTGACTCTATAGGACCTGATCTGTCTCATGTTGACTCTATAGGACCTGATCTGTCTCATGTTGACTCTATAGGACCTGATCTGTCTCAGAGACATGTTGACTCTATAGGACCTGATCTGTCTCATGTTGACTCTATAGGACCTGATCTGTCTCATGTTGACTCTATAGGACCTGATCTGTCTCATGTTGACTCTATAGGACCTGATCTGTCTCAGAGACATGTTGACTCTATAGGACCTGATCTGTCTCAGAGACATGTTGACTCTATAGGACCTGATCTGTCTCATGTTGACTCTATAGGACCTGATCTGTCTCATGTTGACTCTATAGGACCTGATCTGTCTCATGTTGACTCTATAGGACCTGATCTGTCTCATGTTGACTCTATAGGACCTGATCTGTCTCAGAGACATGTTGACTCTATAGGACCTGATCTGTCTCAGGTGTTGACTCTATAGGACCTGATCTGTCTCATGTTGACTCTATAGGACCTGATCTGTCTCATGTTGACTCTATAGGACCTGATCTGTCTCATGTTGACTCTATAGGACCTGATCTGTCTCAGAGACATGTTGACTCTATAGGACCTGGTCTGTTCTAGCTAGCAGTATTGTTGCTAACCTCTGTCACTAGCATGCTAACCCTGTTGCAGCTAGCGGTCTTGTTGCTAACCTCTGTCACTAGCATGCTAACCCTGTTGTAGCTAGCGGTCTTGTTGCTAACCTCTGTCACTAGCGTACCGACCCTACTGTCCTTCATGTTGGCCCTCTAGTGTCTTGTTGCTAAATGTGCTAACCGCCTCCAGAATCACTGCAGGTTAGCCTGCACTATGCTACACTTTGTCCTTCTGTTATCATGAAACTTTAAATAGGAATGCAGTGATGATAAATGCAAGGGTAGTCAGTCCTCACAGTGGGGGTAGTCAGTCCTCACAGTGGGGGTAGTCAGTCCTCACAGTGGGGGTAGTCAGTCCTCACAGTGGGGGTAGTCAGTCCTCACAGTGGGGGTAGTCAGTCCTCACAGTGGGGGTAGTCAGTCCTCACAGTGGGGGTAGTCAGTCCTCACAGTGGGGGTAGTCAGTCCTCACAGTGGGGGTAGTCAGTCCTCCTCACAGTGGGGGTAGTCAGTCCTCACAGTGGGGGTAGTCAGTCCTCACAGTGGGGGTAGTCAGTCCTCACAGTGGGGGTAGTCAGTCCTCACAGTGGGGGTAGTCAGTCCTCACAGTGGGGGTAGTCAGTCACAGTGGGGGGTAGTCAGTCCTCACAGTGGGGGTAGTCAGTCCTCACAGTGGGGGTAGTCAGTCCTCACAGTGGGGGTAGTCAGTCCTCACAGTGGGGGTAGTCAGTCCTCACAGTGGGGGTAGTCAGTCCTCACAGTGGGGGTAGTCAGTCCTCATAGTGGGGTAGTCAGTCCTCCTGGTTAAATACATAGTGGGGGGTAGTGAGTCCTCCTGGTTAAATACATAGTGGGGGGGTAGTCAGTCCTCCTGGTTAAATACATAGTGGGGGTAGTCAGTCCTCCTGGGGGGGTAGTCAGTCATCCTGGTTAAATACATAGTGGGGTAGTCAGTCCTCCTGGTTAAATACATAGTGGGGGGGTAGTCAGTCCTCCTGGTTAAATACATAGTGGGGGGTAGTTAGTCCTCCTGGTTAAATACATAGTGGGGGTAGTCAGTCCTCCTGGTTAAATACATAGTGGGGGGTAGTCAGTCCTCCTGGTTAAATACATAGTGGGGGGGGTAGTTAGTCCTCCTGGTTAAATACATAGTGGGGGGGGGTAGTCAGTCCTCCTGGTTAAATACATAGTGGGGGGGTAATCAGTCCTCCTGGTTAAATACATAGTGGGGTAGTCAGTCCTCCTGGTTAAATACATAGTGGGGGGTAGTCAGTCCTCCTGGTTAAATACATAGTGGGGGGTAGTCAGTCCTCCTGGTTAAATACATAGTGGGGGGGGGGTAGTCAGTCCTCCTGGTTAAATACATAGTGGGGGGGGTAGTCAGTCCTCCTGGTTAAATACATAGTGGGGGGTAGTCAGTCCTCCTGGTTAAATACATAGTGGGGGGGTAGTTAGTCCTCCTGGTTAAATACATAGTGGGGGGGGGTAGTTAGTCCTCCTGGTTAAATACATAGTGGGGGGTAGTCAGTCCTCCTGGTTAAATACATAGTGGGGGTAGTCAGTCCTCCTGGTTAAATACATAGTGGGGGTAGTCAGTCCTCCTGGTTAAATACATAGTGGGGGTAGTCAGTCCTCCTGGTTAAATACATAGTGGGGGGTAGTCAGTCCTCCTGGTTAAATACATAGTGGGGGGGTAGTCAGTCCTCCTGGTTAAATACATAGTGGGGTAGTTAGTCCTCCTGGTTAAATACATAGTGGGGTAGTCAGTCCTCCTGGTTAAATACATAGTGGGGTAGTCAGTCCTCCTGGTTAAATACATAGTGGGGGGTAGTCAGTCCTCCTGGTTAAATACATAGTGGGGGGGTAGTTAGTCCTCCTGGTTAAATACATAGTGGGGGGTAGTTAGTCCTCCTGGTTAAATACATAGTGGGGTAGTCAGTCCTCCTGGTTAAATACATAGTGGGGTAGTCAGTCCTGGTTAAATACATAGTGGGGGGGGGTAGTCAGTCCTCCTGGTTAAATACATAGTGGGGGTAGTTAGTCCTCCTGGTTAAATACATAGTGGGGGTAGTCAGTCCTCCTGGTTAAATACATAGTGGGGGGGGGTAGTCAGTCCTCCTGGTTAAATACATAGTGGGGGGTAGTCAGTCCTCCTGGTTAAATACATAGTGGGGGGTAGTCAGTCCTCCTGGTTAAATACATAGTGGGGGGTAGTCAGTCCTCCTGGTTAAATACATAGTGGGGTAGTTAGTCCTGGTTAAATACATAGTGGGGTAGTTAGTCCTGGTTAAATACATAGTGGGGTAGTTAGTCCTGGTTAAATACATAGTGGGGTAGTTAGTCCTGGTTAAATACATAGTGGGGGGTAATCAGTCCTCCTGGTTAAATACATAGTGGGGGGGGGTAGTTAGTCCTCCTGGTTAAATACATAGTGGGGGGGGGTAGTCAGTCCTCCTGGTTAAATACATAGTGGGGTAGTTAGTCCTGGTTAAATACATAGTGGGGTAGTCAGTCCTCCTGGTTAAATACATAGTGGGGGGTAGTCAGTCCTCCTGGTTAAATACATAGTGGGGTAGTCAGTCCTCCTGGTTAAATACATAGTGGGGGGTAGTCAGTCCTCCTGGTTAAATACATAGTGGGGGGGGTAGTTAGTCCTGGTTAAATACATAGTGGGGTAGTTAGTCCTGGTTAAATACATAGTGGGGTAGTCAGTCCTGGTTAAATACATAGTGGGGTAGTTAGTCCTGGTTAAATATCAGCCTATCACAGTCATTTAAACAGAACCGTAGGCCATCCTGTCTCTGCTCTGTGTGACAGTAATCCAGGGTTCAACACCAGACAACTGAGAGGATACGACACGGAGAGTGTTGATATCACTGTACAGCAATTAACACGGATCTAACTACCACTTAGCACCACACTGTTACCATCAACACACACCCCGGGGGTCACACACAGACAGAGAGACACACACAGACATGATGATGAATCACAACAAGTGTCCTGTATGGAGAGAGTGTGTGTGTGTGGTGTGTGTGTGTGTATGTGTCTGTGTGTCTGCGTTTGTCTTCCTGTCCCTAAACAAGGTTGATGTGAGGTGACACCAGCCGGGTCCAGGGACAGGCGGAGAGTAGGCCTGTCACTGTGGCTTTACCCAACATCACACACAGCCACAGGGAGAGAACTGTGTCACACACACACACACACACACACACACACACACACACACACACACACACACACACACACACACACACACACACACACACACACACACACACACACACACACACACACACACACACACACACACACACACACACACACACACACACACACACACACACACACACACACTCTGCGGAATGTGTCACCAGCACAGTGACACATTCAGTGCTGGAAGGATCCCCCCTGAGGGAGCTAAATGGGACAACAGAACTGTTGAACTACATAAAGCAGAGGGCTGTGTGTGTGTGTGTGTGTGTGTGTGTGTGTGTGTGTGTGTGTGTGTGTGTGTGTGTGTGTGTGTGTGTGTGTGTGTGTGTGTGTGTGTGTGTGTGTGTGTGTGTGTGTGTGTGTGTGTGTGTGTTTGTAATGACAGTGATAACATGTGACAACAGTACCATGCTTTGACCCACTCTCTCTCTCTCTAAAACTTTTTCACCCCCGACCCCTTTGTTGTTCTCTCTGTTTGTCTCTCTGTGAAGAGACAGACAGTCATGTGACAGGAAGGAGAAGCCTCCCAGTTGTCTCCTCCTCGCAGTGTTTGGGAAACCCCAACAGATTATCCTACTGAGTAGAAGCAGAGTGGAGAGAGAAGAGTGGAAAACCCCAACAGATTATCCTACTGAGTAGAAGCAGAGTGAGAGAGAAGAGTGGGGTAGAGAGAGAAGCAGAGTGGAGAGAAGAGGGAAACCCAACAGATTATCCTACTGAGTAGAAGCAGAGTGGAGAGAGAAGAGTGGGAAACCCCAACAGATTATCCTACTGGTAGAAGCAGAGTGGAGAGAGAAGAGTGGGGAACCCCAACAGATTATCCTACTGAGTAGAAGCAGATCCAGTGGCCTATTGGATCTCAACGTTGTGTTTTGGGTTTAATAAATCGTTTTAGGGGGCTGGGGTCTATTTTCCTGAATTACCGCCTGACTGACGTACCCAAAGTAAACCGCCTGTTGCTCAGGCCCAGGCATGCCAGATAGGAATATAGTTGGTGCCATTGGATAGAAATCAATTTGAAATTTGTAGAAATGTTAAAATAATATATGAGATTATAAATGAAGAACATTAAATAACACTTTAAAGGATAAATAGTCAATCAAGTTATTAAGTCAGTAGTTGATCTTGTTATTAGCTCAGGATTAGTTGATCTTGTTATTAGCTCAGGATTAGTTGATCTTGTTATTAGCTCAGGATTAGGTGATCTTGTTATTAGCTCAGGATTAGTTGATCTTGTTATTAGCTCAGGATTAGGTGATCTTGTTATTAGTTGATCTTGTTATTAGTTGATCTTGTTATTAGCTCAGGATTAGTTGATCTTGTTATTAGCTCAGGATTAGTTGATCTTGTTATTAGCTCAGGATTAGGTGATCTTGTTATTAGTTGATCTTGTTATTAGTTGATCTTGTTATTAGCTCAGGATTAGTTGATCTTGTTATTAGCTCAGGATTAAGTGATCTTATTTATTAGCTCAGGATTAGGTGATCTTGTTATTAGTTGATCTTGATATTATTAGTT
>NW_025748049.1:32500-41400 GCF_021184085.1 Oncorhynchus gorbuscha | reverse complement strand
ATCACAGGTAACTTAAACTATTTTTATTCAAACAGTAGAGAGTTTGTGTCTCCTAAGCAGACTCTTCAGTATCATTGTCACTTCAGAGGTGTGTGTGTGTGTGTGTGTGTGTGTGTGTGTGTGTGTGTGTGTGTGTGTGTGTGTGTGTGTGTGTGTGTGTGTGTGTGTGTGTGTGTGTGTGTGTGTGTGTGTGTGTGTGTGTGTGTGTGTGTGTGTGTGTGTGTGTGTGTGTGTGTGTGTGTGTGTGTTTTACAGATGGCAGAGAAAAGCAGAGCACCAGTGTGGGACGATTACATGGAATTGGCACCAGGGAAAGCAACGTGTCCTATTTGTGATAAAGATGTAAGCATGGGGTCAGCAACGGCTAAATCAAACAATACCACCAACCTGTGGAATCACCTTAAGAACACCCATCAAAAGCCCATAATATGTATTCTATTCAGTTCAAATAAAAGTGTTCATTGTTCATTCAGTATTGTTGCAATTGTCCCAGTCCATTCTTGCAAATTCAATGCTTGGAGTTTGTCAGAATTTGTGGGGTTTTGTTTGTCCAACTGCCTCTTGAGGATTGACTACAGGTTTTCAATGGGATTAAGGACTGGGGGGTTTCCTGACTGATGGCAGCCCATTATTGCATAATCAATGCTTGGAGTTTGTCAGAATTTGTGGGTTTTCGTTTGTCCACCCGCCTCTTGAGGATTGAACACCAATATGCTCAATGGGATTAAGGTCTGGGGAGTTTCCTGGCCATGGGCCTAAAATATTGATGTTTTGTTCCCTGAGCCACTTAGTTATCACTTTTGCCTTATGGCAAGGTTCTCCCATCATGCTGGAAAAGGCATTGTTCGTCACCGAACTGTTCCTGGATGGTTGGGAGAAGTTGCTCTCGGAGGATGTGTTGGTACCATTCTTTATTCACGGCTGTGTTCTTAGGCAACATTGTGAGTGAGCCCACACCCTTGGCTGAGAAGCAACCCCACACATGAATGGTCTCAGGATGCTTTACTGTTGGCATGACACAGGGTTGATGGTAGCGCACACCTTGTCTTCCCTGGACAAGCTTTTTTCCAGATGCCCCAAACAATCGTAAAGAGGATTCATCAGAGAAAATGACTTTACCCCAGTCCTCAGCAGTCCAGTCCTCAGCAGTCCAGTCCTCAGCAGTCCAGTCCTCAGCAGTCCAGTCCTCAGTAGTCCAGTCCTCAGCAGTCCAGTCCTCAGCAGTCCAATCCTCAGCAGTCCAGTCCTCAGCAGTCCAGTCCTCAGCAGTCCAGTCCTCAGCAGTCCACAGCAGTCCAGTCCTCAGTCCAGTCTCAGCAGTCCAGTCCTCAGCAGTCCAGTCCTCAGTCCAGTCCTCAGCAGTCCAGTCCTCAGCAGTCCAGTCCTCAGCAGTCCAGTCCTCAGCAGTCCAGTCCTCAGCAGTCCAGTCCTCAGCAGTCCAGTCCTCAGCAGTCCAGTCCTCAGCAGTCCAGTCCTCAGCAGTCCAGTCCTCAGCAGTCCAGTCCTCAGCAGTCCAGTCCTCAGCAGTCCAGTCCTCAGCAGTCCAGTCCTCAGCAGTCCAGTCCTCAGCAGTCCAGTCCTCAGCAGTCCAGTCCTCAGTCCAGTCCAGTCCTCCAGTCCTCAGCAGTCCAGTCCTCAGCAGTCCAGTCCTCAGCAGTCCAGTCCTCAGTCCAGTCCTCAGTCCAGTCCTCAGCAGTCCAGTCCTCAGCAGTCCAGTCCTCAGCAGTCCAGTCCTCAGTCCAGTCCTCAGTCCAGTCCTCAGCAGTCCAGTCCTCAGCAGTCCAGTCCTCAGCAGTCCAGTCCTCAGCAGTCCAGTCCTCAGCAGTCCAGTCCTCAGCAGTCCAGTCCTCAGCAGTCCAGTCCTCAGCAGTCCAGTCCTCAGCAGTCCAGTCCTCAGCAGTCCAGTCCTCAGCAGTCCAGTCCTCAGCAGTCCAGTCCTCAGTCAGTCCAGTCCTCAGCAGTCCAGTCCTCAGTAGTCAGTCCTCAGCAGTCCAGTCCTCAGCAGTCCAGTCCTCAGCAGTCCAGTCCTCAGCAGTCCAGTCCTCAGCAGTCCAGTCCTCAGCAGTCCAGTCCTCAGCAGTCCAGTCCTCAGCAGTCCAGTCCTCAGCAGTCCAGTCCTCAGCAGTCCAGTCCTCAGCAGTCCAGTCCTCAGCAGTCCAGTCCTTAGCAGTCCAATCCCTTGAGGATTGACTACAGGTTTTCAATGGGATTAAGTTCTGGGGAGTTTCCTGGCCATGGACCTTTTGCAGAATATCAGTCTGTCACTGATGTTTTTCCTGAAGAGAAGTGGCTTCTTTGCTGCCCTTCTTGACACCAGGCCATCCTCCAAAAGTCTTCGCCTCACTGTGCGTGCAGATGCACTCACACCTGCCTGCTGCCATTCCTGAGCTCTGTACTGTTGGTGCCCCGATCCCGCAGCTGAATCAACTTTAGGAGACGGTCCTGGCGCTTGCTGGACTTTCTTGCGCGCGCTGAAGCCTTCTTCACAACAATTGAACCGCTCTCCTTGAAGTTCCTTATGGTCCGATAAATGGTTGATTTAGCTGCAATCTTACTGGCAGCAATATCCTTGCCTGTGAAGTCCTTTTTGTGCAAAGTAATGATGACGGCACGTGTTTCCTTGCAGGTAACCATGTTTGACAGAGGAAGAACAATGATTCCAAGCACCACCCCCCTTTTGAAGCTTCCAGTCTGTTAATTAAACTCAATCAGCATGACAGAGTGATCTCCAGCCTTGTCCTCGTCAACACTCACACCTGTGTTAACGAGAGAATCACTGACATGATGTCAGCTGGTCCTTTTGTGGCAGGGATAAAATGCAGTGAAAATGTTTTTGGGGATTCAGTTCATTTGGCAAAGAGGGACTTTGCAATTATTTGCAATTCATCTGATCACTCTTCATAACATTCTGGAGTATATGCAAATTCCCATCATACAAACTGAGGCAGCAGACTTTTATATTTGTGTCATTCTCAAAACTTTTGTCCACCATTGTACAGTGCTTGTAGGCTACCTACATGATGAGATTATTATGGATAAGAGAGATATTATTTTATTTGTCAATGACAACCAAGCATCAATCATCATGTCACCAGAATAAGACCATCAAAATGTATTGGAAAGGAGCATCAAGCTCATCATGTGCACTTTCACCTGTGAAGTTCATAACTTATTTCATCTGTAGCCTAATAAACTGCATGGGTTCCCAAGTCATAGAGGGAGGACCAATCAACATATCATCACGTGACTCCAAGTTAACTAAGATGTGATGGTTATTATATAAATATTTGCGCGAAAAGGAGTTTCCACCTCCATTTCTCGCTTATAAATGTTTACTGACACAAAAAGACCCCACCATGTAAAACAAAATAACAAATTGTCTGTCTTCATTTAGAAAAGTGTACAGGCATATCCTGTTTCCATCAGCCCGGTCATTACTTTGGAAATGGTTGGATCAATATCCACCTTCAAGATATGGATGAAGCCTGATTTAGAATGGTTGAGTAGTTCTATATGATGTCATAATTCACCCCTCTGATAATCAAGTGATATTTGGAATGTCTGAGTAGTTCTATCTGATGTCATAATACACCCCTCTGATAGTGATACATTTGCTCCATTGTTTCCATGTCAGTTGGTTTCCCACTCTGATGGTTTATATCTGACAGAGGGGCTTTAAAGGAATAGTATGGTGACATTTTAGTGTGTCTTGAAGTAAATAGGATTATTAATCATAAACTCCTATAGCAACAATACACTGCAGCTTTGACATCAAGAAGAGAACGGGCTGATGGGTGGTGGTGCTACTCTATAGGTAAGGCTGTCCAATATGAATGGTCAATACACACAATAGGTTGATCAGTAGCCAGTTAGCCAGCTGCTACAGTCCAATATGAATGTTCAATACACACAGTAGGACTGTTGACCAATATGAATGTTCATAATGAGGGAGAAATAAAGGTGGGCTCTCCTGTCAACATGAGGCTCCTGCTGCAGGTAGCCTAGCGGTTAATGGTGTTGGGCCAGTTACTGAAAGGTCTCTGGTTTGAACCCCAGAGACGACTAGGTGAAAAATATGTCAATGTGCCCTTGAGGGCAGCAGGAGCCTCATGTTTCTCCCATTCTTCTCTGCAGATCCTCTCAAGGTCTGTCAGGTTGGATGGGGAGCATCGCTACACAGTTATTTTCAGGTCTCTCCAGAGATGTTCCATCGGGTTCAAATCCGGGCTCTGGCTGGGCCACTCAAGGACATTCAGAGACATGGAGTACCTGACAATTTGTTGGGCTTTCTTTATATAGGTCCAGGATGGCAGGAAGCTTGACCCCAGTGATGTTCACAACCCTCTGTAGTGCATTACGGTCAGATGCCGAGCAGTTGCCATACCAGGCGGTGATGCAACCGGTCAGGATGCTCTCGATGGTGCAGCTGTAGAACGTTTTGAGGATCTGGGGACCCATGACAAATCTTTTCACTCTCCTGAGGTGGAAAAGTTGTTGTCGTGCCCCCTCTTCACGGCTGTCTTGGTGTGTTTGGACCATGATAATTAGTTGCTGATGTCTTCGCGACTGTCTGTCCATGTGTCACTGTCTGTCACCTAAAAAACGTATCTCGACCTGTGTGCACCTACGTTCTAAACTTCCATTCATAGGCGAGGTTGTAGCAATCTCATGATGGGTATAGGGAAAATTCTAGTATCATGTAGTAGCCTAAACCTGTTGCTGTTACATTGAACAGGGTGAATGGAATATGAATGAAAGTTATCCAATATGCTGTAATAGAAATAAGGCCATGCTCATGAGAAAACAAATCACATGGGAAGCATGGGAAGCTGGAAAAAACCCAGCAGCGTTGCAGTTCTTGACACAAACCTGCGCCTGGGACCTACTATCATACTCTGTTCAAAGGCTCTTAACTATTTTGTCTTCCCCATTCACCCTCTGGATGGCACACATACACAATCCATGTCTCATTTGTCTCAAGGCTTAAAAATCCTTATTTCAGCCATCTCCTCCCCTTCATCTACACTGACTGAAGTGGATTTATATAGTGGCATCAATAAGGGATCACAGCTTTAGCCTGGATTCACCTGGATTCACCTAGTCAGTTTATGTCATGGAAGGAGCAGGTGTTCTTAATGTTTTGTAGTCCCAGTGTAAAGCACCACAGATTATCAAGTTCTATTTGCATGTGATGCATTTGCTCTATTGTTTACAGGATGATTTGTATCTTAAAGAGTGTAGCTTTAAGGGATTAGTACCATCACATCTAGATAAAGATGAATGTGAAAAATGAACAGAGCAAATGTGTATTAAAACACAACCTATTAATGGAAGTATTTATTCATCATCTACATATTCATATTGAGCTGCTACGTCTGTGTACAGGAACGTATTATTTGTAAGACCGAAGAGAAAATATATCAGTTTATTGTTAAATTATTATGACGTTCTTTCCAATCCAAAAAGTGTAGTAACTATTGTTTCCAAACTGCGTTACCCACTCCAGCCAGCAGATGGCGATGAGCGTCTTTCAGGTGATGCTACATGCGTGACGTATAATGGACTGGACGGGCGCTTCTTCAGGAACAACAACACGGCTACTCTTTCAACCACCTCGGTAGCTTGCTAGACAACATAAAACTGAAAGATTGACGCTTTAGACCATGTTAATGTACATTAGCTAATCTCAGTGTTGTAAACGCAGTTCATTTGACGTATCAACTGGTTAACTTTAACCTAATTTGCTTGTTCAATTTGCAAAGTTGTTAAACACTGATACTGAGCCTAGCCGCTAATGCTACCTAGCACTAGGCTAGTCGCTAATTCTAACATCCCTGACCATGAGCTCACTAAACTACTCCTCCCCTGCTAAAGAAGAGGAGGTCTGCTGGACGGAGAAAGAAGCTCTGGGACTGAACATTGTCGTGAAAGAAGAAGATGATGTTATTGAGGAAACAGAGGAAGAACATTTTAGAGAGGAAGAGGATGCTGTCGCAGTAGAGGTGAAGAAGGAAGACGTTTTGAGAGTGAAAGAGGAGGAGACAGAATATCAGATTAACACCAGTGAGTACTGTCTTAAACGGGCACAAACTATGCCGTTGTTGAACTAATGTGGGGTTTTAAAGGGGCATTCTACTGAAGTTCTACACTTGAATATGTTGTTCAGTACTTTATAAATTCTTAAAGGGTCAATCTGCCTTTGGTACATACGTTTTGGGGTCTTTTAAATTAGATTTGTTAAATTCTCCACGTGTTCTACATTAAAGTGCATCTCATCAAAAGGCACCCATTTTTGTGGAACTACCCTTTAACATTTGCATTTTAGGGCCTGTTTAGAGAGACTAATGCCTCGTCTAAGACCCTATGATTTTAATAGAAGGTCATAAGTTCACCATCTGTTTGATGTTCTTGTTCACACAGGAGAGAGACATGACTATTATGGATCCTCTGGGGAGCCTCAACAACATCCTGATGCTGACGAGGAAGAGAAGAGTCTCTCCAGATCAGAACACCAGATGGTACAGCTTGGTCTGGTCTAGCATACAGCTTGGTCTGGTCTAGCATACAGCTTGCTCTATCTGGGTCTGGGTTTCTGTAAAGCACTTCATGACAGCGGTGACATCAGCATCCATAATGATATGTGTCTGTGTCTCCTCTTTATGGTTACCAGGACAACGCTAGCCCTTCCACCCTCACGGAGTCCCCGTGTCGTGCCTCTCCCGGTAGCACCTTACTGCTGGGTATGAAGAGGTTGTCTGTGCTGCTGGTGGACTGCAGGAAAACAACAGGACTGAGTGGAACTGTGAGAGGTGGAGAAGAGAAGAAAGGATCAGATTTGACACATCAAAGTAAGTGCTGTAGTTTAGTTTGAACAAATACAATAGATCTGCCCACTGGTATCTGTTACCAGGACAACCAGCAGAGTTCTGTTAGTTGACAGGATCTGTTACCAGGACAACCAGCAGAGTTCTGTTGACAGGAAGATAGACTGGTGGATATGGATGTTATGAATATCGTAACACTGAAAAAGGATTCTGCCAATGAAAAGAGAGAAACCAATAGACCATATAAAACATTGATGAAAGATAGATTTAGAGAGAAAGAAAACATGTTTCCTAAAAACAGTATAGATGTTACATTGTCTGTCCCAGTCACCCCCCTATCTTTACTAGACTGTAGAACATACAAACTAAACTCCAGACACTTCAATGTGGTCTGTATTGCTTCATTAACAGCTGATCTACAGGACTTGTTAAACTGGCAAATATATATTTTAAAACAAGCTTATTTTTTTGTCTCGGCCTCCATCTCTGTAATGGACAAAATTCATTTAATTTCCTACTTTATCAGGTCAAATGAAGCCTGAACTCCAACATACAGACCTTAACAGAACATGGTTGAATATATATATACTATATAGACCTTAAAGAACATGGTTGAATATATATATACTATATAGACCTTAAAGAACATGGTTTAATATATATATACTATATAGACCTTAAAGAACATGGTTGAATATATATATACTATATAGACCTTAAAGAACATGGTTTAATATATATATATATATACTATATAGACCTTAAAGAACATGGTTTAATATATATATACTATATAGACCTTAAAGAACATGGTTTAATTTATATATATATATACTATATAGACCTTAAAGAACATGGTTTAATATATATATATACTATACAGACCTTAAAGAACATGGTTTAATATATATATATATATATAGACCTTAATGAACATGGTTTAATATATATATACTATATAGACCTTAAAGAACATGGTTTAATATATATATACTATATAGACCTTAAAGAACATGGTTTAATGTATATATACTATATAGACCTTAACAGAACATGGTTTAATATATATATATACTATATAGACCTTAAAGAACATGGTTTAATATGTATATATATATACTATATAGACCTTAATGAACATGGTTTAATATATATATATACTATATAGACCTTAAAGAACATGGTTTAATATATATATATATACTATACAGACCTTAAAGAACATGGTTTAATATATATATATATATATATATACTATATAGACCTTAAAGAACATGGTTTAATATATATATATACTATACAGACCTTAAAGAACATGGTTTAATATATATATATACTATATAGACCTTAAAGAACATGGTTTAATATATATATATATACTATACAGACCTTAAAGAACATGGTTTATATATATATATATACTATATAGACCTTAAAGAACATGGTTTAATATATATATACTATATAGACCTTAAAGAACATGGTTTAATTATATATATATATATATACTATACAGACCTTAAAGAACATGGTTTAATATATATATATATATACTATACAGACCTTAAAGAACATGGTTTAATATATATATATACTATATAGACCTTAAAGAACATGGTTTAATATATATATACTATATAGACCTTAAAGAACATGGTTTAATATATATATATATATATACTATACAGACCTTAAAGAACATGGTTTAATATATATATATACTATACAGACCTTAAAGAACATGGTTTAATATATATATATACTATTAGACCTTAATGAACATGGTTTAATATATATATACTATATAGACCTTAAAGAACATGGTTTAATATATATATACTATATAGACCTTAAAGAACATGGTTTAATGTATATATACTATATAGACCTTAACAGAACATGGTTTAATATATATATATACTATATAGACCTTAAAGAACATGGTTTAATATATATATATATACTATATAGACCTTAATGAACATGGTTTATATATATATATACTATATAGACCTTAAAGAACATGGTTTAATATATATATACTATATAGACCTTAAAGAACATGGTTTAATATAT
>NW_025748049.1:0-30000 GCF_021184085.1 Oncorhynchus gorbuscha | reverse complement strand
AACGATACAGTGGAACCCCCTGATCTGTTGTTTTATGAAGGGTCACCTCCCGGTACCCAGCAAGTCAGATTTCTAAAATGTTTTACGGCGAAAACATAGCATTTACATTACATTTACATTTAAGTCATTTAGCAGACGCTCTTATCCAGAGCGACTTACAAATTGGTGCATTCACCTTATGACATCCAGTGGAACAGTCACTTTACAATAGTGCATCTAAATCTTAAAGGGGGGTGAGAGGGATTACTTATCCTATCCTAGGTATTCCTTAAAGAGGTGGGGTTTCAGGTATCTCCGGAAGGTGGTGATTGACTCCGCTGTCCTGGCGTCGTGAGGGAGTTTGTTCCACCATTGGGGGGCCAGAGCAGCGAACAGTTTTGGGCTGAGCAGACTGGGCTGAGCGGGAACTGTACTTCCTCAGTGGTAGGGAGGCGAGCAGGCCAGAGGTGGATGAATGCAGTGCCCTTGTTTGGGTGTAGGGCCTGATCAGAGCCTGGAGGTACTGAGCTGCCGTTCCCCTCACAGCTCCGTAGGCAAGCACCATGGTCTTGTAGCGGATGCGAGCTTCAACTGGAAGCCAGTGGAGTGAGCGGAGGAGCGGGGTGACGTGAGAGAACTTGGGAAGGTTGAACACCAGACGGGCTGCGGCGTTCTGGATGAGTTGTAGGGGTTTAATGGCACAGGCAGGGAGCCCAGCCAACAGCGAGTTGCAGTAATCCAGATGTTGGAGATGACAAGTGCCTGGATTAGGACCTGCGCCGCTTCCTGTGTGAGGCAGGGTCGTACTCTGCGGATGTTGTAGAGCATGAACCTACAGGAACGGGCCACCACCTTGATGTTAGTTGAGAACGACAGGGTGTTGTCCGGGATCACGCCAAGGTTCTTAGCGCTCTGGGAGGAGGACACAATGGAGTTGTCAACCGTGATGGCGAGATCATGGAACGGGCAGTCCTTCCCCGGGAGGAAGAGCAGCTCCGTCTTGCCGAGGTTCAGCTTGAGGTGGTGATCCGTCATCCACACTGATATGTCTGCCAGACATGCAGAGATGCAATTCGCCACCTGGTCATCAGAAGGGGGAAAGGAGAAGATTAATTGTGTGTCGTCTGCATAGCAATGATAGGAGAGACCATGTGAGGTTATGACAGAGCCAAGTGACTTGGTGTATAGCGAGAATAGGAGAGGGCCTAGAACAGAGCCCTGGGGGACACCAGTGGTGAGAGCGCGTGGTGAGGAGACAGATTCTCGCCACGCCACCTGGTAGGAGCGACCTGTCAGGTAGGACGCAATCCAAGCGTGGGCCGCGCCGGAGATGCCCGGAGATGCCCAACGCCGGAGATGCCCAGAGATGCCCAACTCGCAGACATAGCTCATTAGCATAGCCAAGCAGGAAAAAATATGCAATCAACAAACGCAGGATTTTTAAAAAATTCACTAACCTTTTGAAATCTTCATCAGATGACAGTAATATAACATGTTACACAGTACATTCATTTTTTTTTTCAATAATCTGTAATATATATCCATAAATCTCTGTTTACAATGACGCATCGTTCAAAAAATGCTACTAAAATGTCAGGAGAAATGAAATAGCTCCGGCAGATAACGTCAGCTAACAAGGAATACACATCATAAACTTTGACTAAATATGCATGTTTTACATATGTATAGGAAGATACACTTCTTCTAAATGCAATCGCTGTGTTACATTTATTTTTAACGTTACAGGATGCGTTCACTAGGCTATACTATGAGACAGCGCTCAAAAAGTAGCATTCTGGCTCCTCTATCTTGGAGTCGACAGAAACCCAAAATTAACACATAAATATTCCCTTACCTTTGCTGTTCTTCCATCAAAAGACCTGGAAGGGATTATACTTACCAAACCAGCGTTCAGTTTTCAAGTCTGCGTCTTTCGGTTCTCAAAATAGCCACATTTCGGTCGAAATGTAGGCAAAATTCAAGTGGATGCACCAAAACGTCGAAATTATATATTATATGTCGAGTTAACTTGTCAAACTAACTTCATAATCAAGCTTTAACATGTTATAAAGGTGTACAGCAATTTTGAGAACGAACAGAAACACAGGCATCGTTCAATCGATCTTGGAAAAAAGAGAGGACTTGACCACTGCGCACATAAAAGTGAACGTTTTTTTTGAGTGACTGGCAGCTTTCGGCATGCTCAAACTCTCGCGAGCGGGCGATTCTCACAATGAGAAGCCACATTGAAAGCTGAGATCGCGCTGAACACGTAGGGACTCTTCCCAGAGCTGTGACTGTTTGGGGAGGGTGTTTGCGATGACGTCAAAGGTGGGCCAACTTTTCAGATGACAAGAGATAGTTTGGCAGAATGCATGTTCTGAGAGTTCTGCTTTACATAGAGACCAAATTTAAACGCCTTTAGAAGCTTTAGAGTGTTTTCTATTCGATAATATTTTTTATATGCATATATTAGCAATTTTGGGGGAAAATATTTTCAGTTTACTATGGGCACGCACTTTCTCCAAAAGGGGCAGTATAGAGCAAGAGTTCTAAGAGGATAAACACAATACCCCATACTGACCTTATTCTATAAACACAATACCCCATATTGACCTTATTCTATAAACACAATACCCCATACTGACCTTATTCTATAAACACAATACCCCATACTGACCTTATTCTATAAACACAATACCCCATACTGACCTTATTCTATAAACACAATACCCCATACTGACCTTATTCTATAAACACAATACCCCATACTGACCTTATTCTATAAACACAATACCCCATACTGACCTTATTCTATAAACACAATACCCCATACTGACCTTATTCTATAAACACAATACCCCATACTGACCTTATTCTATAAACACAATACCCCATACTGACCTCATTCTATAAACACAATACCCCATACCGACCTTATTCTATAAACACAATACCCCATACTGACCTTATTCTATAAACACAATACCCCATACCGACCTTATTCTATAAACACAATACCCCATGCTGACCTTATTCTATAAACACAATACCCCATGCTGACCTTATTCTATAAACACAATACCCCATACTGACCTTATTCTATAAACACAATACCCCATACTGACCTTATTCTATAAACACAATACCCCATACTGACCTTATTCTATAAACACAATACCCCATACCGACCTTATTCTATAAACACAATACCCCATACTGACCTTATTCTATAAACACAATACCCCATACTGACCTTATTCTATAAACACAATACCCCATACTGACCTTATTCTATAAACACAATACCCCATACTGACCTTATTCTATACTCAGAATATCTAATGATGAAACATTATGGAGTCTTAAAGGAGGCCTGTAGCATCTAATGATGAAACATTATGGAGTCTTAAAGGAGGCCTGTAGCATCTAATGATGAAACATTATGGAGTCTTAAAGGAGGCCTGTAGCATCTAAAGTTGAAACATTATGGAGTCTTAAAGGAGGACTGTAGCATCTAATGATGAAACATTATGGAGTCTTAAAGGAGGCCTGTAGCATCTAATGATGAAACATTATGGAGTCTTAAAGGAGGCCTGTAGCATCTAATGATGAAACATTATGGAGTCTTAAAGGAGGCCTGTAGCATCTAATGATGAAACATGATGGAGTCTTAAAGGAGGACTGCGATGGAAGGAAAAGGGATATCTAGTCAGTCACAACTGAATCCATTCATCCTAAATGTCTTCCGATTGAACACAACCCCTCTGAATCAGAGATTCAGTTACTGGCTCAACATTATTAACCTCTGGTCTACAAATGTTCCAACTTCAATTAATTATTTCTCAATTATGCTTCAAAGGAGAAGTTTACCCAACATCCAGAAACTCCTAGGTGATTCCATACATTGAAACTAGTCCCGTGGATTTTTTCCCTCTCTCCCTGTAGTGCTGTGCTGAAACAGCTGCTCTCCCCCTGTATTGCTGTACTGAAACAGCTGCTCCCCCTCTCTCTCCCTGTAGTGCTGTACTGAAACAGCTGCTCCCCCTCTCTCCCTGTAGTGCTGTACTGAAACAGCTGCTCCCCTCTCTCTCCCTGTAGTGCTGTACTGAAACAGCTGCACTCCCTCTCTCTCCCTGTAGTGCTGTACAGAAACAGCTGCACTCCTCTCTCTCCCTGTAGTGCTGTACTGAAACAGCTGCACTCCCTCTCTCTCCCTGTAGTGCTGTACTGAAACAGCTGCTCCCCCTCTCTCTCTGTAGTGCTGTACTGAAACAGCTGCTCCCCCCTCTCTCCCTGTAGTGCTGTACTGAAACAGCTGCTCCCCCCTCTCTCTCTCTGTAGTGCTGTACTGAAACAGCTGCTCTCCCTCTCTCTCTGTAGTGCTGTACTGAAACAGCTGCTCCATCTCTCTCTCTGTAGTGCTGTACTGAAACAGCTGCTCCCCCTCTCTCCCTGTAGTGCTGTACTGAAACAGCTGCTCTCCCTCTCTCTCTCTGTAGTGCTGTACTGAAACAGCTGCTCCCCTCTCTCTCCCTGTAGTGCTGTACTGAAACAGCTGCTCTCCCTCTCTCTCTGTAGTGCTGTACTGAAACAGCTGCTCCCCCTCTCTCTCTGTAGTGCTGTACTGAAACAGCTGCTCCCCCTCTCTCCTCTGTAGTGCTGTACTGAAACAGCTGCTCCCCCTCTCTCTCTCTGTAGTGCTGTACTGAAACAGCTGCTCCCCTCTCTCTCCCTGTAGTGCTGTACTGAAACAGCTGCTCTCCCTCTCTCTCCCTGTAGTGCTGTACTGAAACAGCTTCTCCCCCTCTCTCTCCATGTAGTGATGTACTGAAACAGCTTCTCCCCCCTCTCTCCCTCTAGTGCTGTACTGAAACTGCTGCTCTCCCTCTCTCTCCCTGTAGTGCTGTACTGAAACAGCTGCTCTCCCTCTCTCTCCCTGTAGTGCTGTACTGAAACAGCTGCTCTCCCTCTCTCTCCCTGTAGTGCTGTACTGAAACAGCTGCTCTCCCTCTCTCTCTCTGTAGTGCTGTACTGAAACAGCTGCTCCCCCTCTCTCTCCCTGTAGTGCTGTACTGAAACAGCTGCTCTCCCTCTCTCTCCCTGTAGTGCTGTACTGAAACAGCTTCTCCCTCTCTCTCCCTGTAGTGCTGTACTGAAACTGCTTTCCCCTTCTCTTTATGTAGTGCTGTACTGGCCTTTGTCTTTCTTTCTCTCCATGTAGTGCTGTACTGAAACTGCTGCTTTTCTCTCTCCATGTAGTGCTGTACTGAAACAGCTTCTCCCCCTCTCTCTCCATGTAGTGCTGTACTGAAACTGCTGCTGAACCCCTCTCTCCATGTAGTGCTGTACTGAAACCCTATCTCTCTCTGTAGTGCTGTACTGAAACAGCTGCAAAAACGTGACTCGTGACGTTGCTGGATACGGGCCTCACTCTGCTGCTTTGCCAGTTAATTTGTTATTTTATTACAGCTATGGCCTTTGTCTTTCACCTGGAGTTGTTTGTTTATGTCTGAGGAGAAAAACAACTTTTCAACCCGTAAAATGTATGTAAATATGATGATGTCATAGTGAATTCATGACATGTGACTGAACAAGCCTATTCATACTGTATAACATGGCTATATACACTATTATATACACTATATTGGAAAGTATTTTGACTTTTCCATATTTAGTTCGTTACAGCCTGATTCAATCTACACACAATACCCCCCTAACGACAAAGCGAAAACAGGTTTTCAGACCTGTTTGCAAATGTATAAAAAAATATAAATCTTATTTACACAAGTATTCAAACCCTTTGCTATGAGACTCGGAATGGAGCTGAGGTGCATGCTGTTACCGTTGATCATCTTTGAGGTGTTTCTACGACCTGATTGGAGTACACCTGTGGTAAATTAAATTGATTGCAAGTGATTTGGATGTCAGAGCAAAAACCAAGCCCTGAGGTCAAAGAAGAGAGGATTGAGTGACAGCACAGAACGGGGGAAGTGTACCAACACATTTCTGCAGCATGTTAAGGTAGCATGAAGGTCCCAAAAAACACAAGGTCCTCGATCATTCTTAAAAGGAAGAAGTGTGGAACCACCAAGAGCGTCTGCTAAATGACTTAAATGTAAATGTAAATGTAAGACTCTACCAAAAGCTGGCTGCCTGGCCAAACTGAACAATCGGTGGAGACGGGCCTTGGTTAGGGAGGTGACCAAGAACCCGATGGTCACTGACAGAGATCCTCTGTGGAGATGGGAGAACCTTCCAGAAGGACAACCAACTCTGCAGCACTGGTAGAGTGGCCAGATGGAAGCCACTCCTCAGTATAAGGCACCTGACAGCCCGCTTGGAAAACTCTTGGAAAACTACAAACTCCAAGTCTCAGAATGTCCTGGAGTGGCCCAACCAGAGCTCTATTCCAAGCATCACGTCTGGTGGAAACTTGGCATCAGGCAGGGGATGTTTTGCAGCAGGGACTGGGAGACTTGTTAGGACTGAGGGAAAGATGAACGGAACAAGGTACAGAGAACAGTAAAAGGCACATGAAAGTCTGCTTGGAGTTTGCCAAAAGGCACCTAAAGGACTCTCAGACCATGAGAAACAAGATTCTCTGATCTGATGAAACCAAGATTGAACTATTTGGCCTGAATGCCAAGTGTCAGGTCTGGAGGAAACCTGGCACCATCCCTACAGTGAAGCATGGTGGTGGCAGCATCTTATTTTTCATATTTTTCAGCGGCAGGGACTGGGAGACTAGTCAGGATCGAGGGAAAGATGAACGGAGCAAATTACAGAGAGATAATTGATGGAAACCTGCTCCAAAGCACTCAGGACCTCAGACTGGGGCAAAGGTTCACCTTCCAACAGGACAACGCAGACGTGGCTTCGGGACAAGTCTCTGAATGTCCTTGAGTGGCCCAACCAGAGCCCGGACTTGAACCTGATCAAACATCTCTGGAGAGACCTGAAAATAGCTGTGTAGCAATGCGCAACATCCATCCTGACAGAGCTTGAGAGGATCTGCAGAGAATGAGAGAAACTCCCCAAGTACAGGTGTGCCAAACTTGTAGTGTCAAACCCAAGAAGACTCAAGGCTGTAATCACTGCCAAAGGTGTTTCAACAAAGTACTGAGTAAATGTTCTGAATTCTTTAGTAAATGTGATATTTCAGTTTTTAATTTGTAAAAAAAAGAAAAAACAGAAAAAACAATCTAAAATCCTGTTTTTGCTTTGTCATTACAGGGTTTTGTACATTTTAATGAGCTAAAAAAAATACAATTGAATCAGTTTTAGAAAACAGTCAAGGGGTCTGAATACTTTCCGGAGGCACTGCGTGTATACAGTTGAAGTCGGACGTTTACATACACTTAGGTTGGAGTCATTAAAACTCGTTTACATACACTTAGGTTGGAGTCATTAAAACTTGTTTTTCAACCACTCCACTAATTTCTTGTTAACCAGCTAGTTTTTTAAACTAGTTTTGGAAAGTTGGGTAGGACATCTACTTTGTGCATGACACAAGTAATTTTTTCAACATTTGTTTACAGAAGTTTACATACTCTATAAACAGCTATAAACAGCACGGTTCATCTGTACAAACAATAGTATGCAAGTATAAACACCATGGGACCACGCAGCTGTCATTTCGCTCTGGAAGGAGATGCGTTGTGTCTCCTAGAGATGAACATACTTAGGTGCGAAAAGTGCAAATCAATCCCAGAAGAATAGCAAAGGACCTTGTGAAGATGCTGGAGGAAACGGGTACAAAAGTATCTATATCCACAGCAAGAGGTGATATGACAACAGCCAGTGAAAGTGCAGAGCGCCAAATTCAAGCAACAGAAATCTCATAATTAAAATTCCTCAAACATACGAGTCTCTTATACAATTTTAAAAGGTAATCTTGTTGTTAATCCCACCACAGTATCCGATTTCAAAAATGCTTTACAGTGAAAGCACACCAAATGATTACGTTAGGTCACCGCCAAGTCACAGAAAAACACAAAAAGAAGAAAAAAAGAGAGAGAATGAATCACTAACCTTTGATCTTCATCAGATGGCACTCATAGGACTTCATGTTACACAATACATGTATGTTTTGTTCGATAAAGTGCATATTTATGTCCATAAATTTACAATTTACAGAAATACTCATAATAAACATTGATAAAAGATACAAGTGTTACACATGGAACTTTAGGTAAACTTCTTCTAAATGCAACCGCTGTGTCAGATTTCAAAAAAACTTTACAGAAAAAGCATACCATGCAATAATCTGAGTACAGCCCTCAGAGACCAAAACAGCCAAACAGATATCTGCCATGTTGTGGAGTCAACATTAGTCAGAAACGGCATTATAAATATTCACTAATCTTTGATGTTCTTCATCAGAATGCACTCCAAGGAATCCCAGTTCCACAATAAATGTTTGATTTGTTTGATAGAGTTCCAAATTCCTCCTTTTGTTAGCGCGTTCAGCCCTGTAATCCAAATTCATGACGCACGAGCAGACAAAGTCAAAAAGTTACGTTACAGTCCGTAGAAACATGTCAAACGAAGTATAGAATCAATCTTTAGGGTGTTTTGAACAAATCTTCAATAATGTTCCAACCAGAGAATTCCTTTGTCTGTAGAAATGCAATGGAATGCAAGCTAACTGTCACATGAACACGCATTGTCAGCTCATGGCTCCTGGCAGTCCTCTGACTCATTCCCCTCTCATTCGGCCCCTTTCACAGTAGAAGCATCAAACAAGGTTCTAAAGACTGTTGACATCTAGTGGAAGCATTAGATAGTGCAAGATGACCAATATCCCACTGTATGTTCAATAGGGGATGCGTTGAAAAACTACAAACCTCAGATTTCCCACTTCCTGTTAGGATTTATTCTCATGTTTTTGCCTGTCATATGTGTTCTGTTATACTCCAGACATCATTCAAACTGTTTTAGAAACTTCAGAGTGTTTCTATCCAAATATACTAATAATATGCATATCTTAGCTTCTGGGACTGAGTAGCAGGCAGTTTACTCTGGGCACCTTATTCATCCAAGCTACTCAATACTGCCCCCAGCCATAAGAAGTTAACTGATTGTCTTTGGTCTGCAGCTTTTGAAATAGAACATTATTGCTTTGAGTTGTTTCATTCACAACCGTTTGCATCAAGTTGATTTGCATCATATTTCCTTTTGGCTAAAACTAGTTGTTCCTTTAGAATATGGACTTGGTCAAGAGTTTTTCGCGTTCTTTGTTATAAGTGTTTATCTGTTCTCACACACAGTTCCTTGGATAGCAGTAGCTTATCTTTTCGGCTTTCGATGTCAGCTCCCTGGTTCTCTCCTTGAGCTCCCCAGCTTCCTGCTCGTACCTCTGTTGGGCATTGAGGTACTGGTGCACTGTCCATCTCTACTGGTGGGCATAGTTGAGGGCTAAACTGGAGAGAACCTTCACAAGGCCTCTGCCCGATGGTCTATTTTGGAGAGCGTCTGTCCCAATGTCTGCATTTTTCTCGATTATGGCATCAAAATCTAACATTTCCAACCCCTTGGCATAGTTAGGATTTGCATCGTTGCTGAGGTCAGTGATCAATCTTTCCGTGGGGGAAGGTCCACTGATTAGAGGGGGAATGGGTGTAAACCCATCTGATGGATTGCTCATTGTTATGATTATAAAATATTTCAATTTACGCCTCTCTTTAAATAAACACTGTCTTTGGCAGGAGGAACACCAATCTTCGAGGAACCAAAGACGTCCAAACCAGCAAGACGACACCTCTGCGCCCAGTGTGGAAAGAGTTTTAACCAGTTAGGAAGCCTGAAAGCTCATGAGCGAATACACACAGGGGAGAAGCCTTACCACTGCTCCCAGTGTGGAACTAGGTTTACCAGATTAGGAAGCCTGAAAAGACATGAGAGGATACACACAGGAGCGAAGCCACACCATTGCGCCCAGTGTGGAAAGAGTTTTAACAAGTTAGGAAACATGAAATCTCACGAGCGAATACACACAGGGGAGAAGCCTTACCACTGCTCCCATTGTGGAAAAAGTTTTAGAGAGTCAGGAAACCTGAACGCTCATAAGCGAATACACACCGGGGAGAAGCCTTACCGCTGCTCCCACTGCGGAAAGCGTTTTAACCATTCAGGAAAGCTGAAAGAACACATGAGACTGCACACAGGGGAGAACCCTTGCAAATGCTCAGACTGTGGGAAGACATATGACTCATCACGGTCACTTAAACGTCATGTGAGAATCCACACGGGAGAATAATTACTTCTAGTGTGTATATTGATATTTCACATCACATTGACTTAAAATTCATCAGAGAACATACACAGTGCTCCCGTTGTCTTATATTGTTGACTGACAATGTGTTTACCTGTTGAAACCAGATGAAATTGAATTGTACAAAGTATTCTTAAACATATATTTGTATGTTTTTATTAGAAAACATGAGGTGAATATGGAGTTTGTCAGTTTGAATATAAAGTAGATCAGATTCCATGTGTTTAAATGGTCCTTTTTTAAACTCTGTGTGTGTTTATCTGGGTGTGTCATTCCTCCAGCACTACAGATAATCAAGTGATATTTGGATGTGATGCATTTGTTCCATTGTTTACATTTGCATTGTTGGCCCACTGATGATTTAATGAAATTAAAATGTTCACAGACTCTAATGGAAAATGGTAATTGTAAACTCAGCAAAAAAAAGAAACGTCCTCTCACTGTCAACTGTGTTTATTTTAAATAAACTTAATGTGTAAATATTTGTATGAATGTGTCCCTGAACAAAGGGGGGGGACTTTTGCTGTTGAATTCCCATGTATCGAATGAAAAATACAAGTTAAATGGGTTTCCATCACATTGTCAACTCTACTGATGGTTTTAAAAAGCTGTTTTATATAAAGAAACATGGCAACGTGCACTGTAGCCAGCAGCTCACAGATACAGTGTTGGTAGGCTACCTACATGATGAGATTATTATGGATGAGAGAGAGATATTATTTTATTTGTCAACAGGCAACCAAGCGTCAATCATCAAGTCACCAGAATAAGACCCTCAAAATGTATTGGAAAGGAGCATCAAGCTCAACACATGCACTTTCACCACCCTGTGAAGTTCATCATTTATTTCATCTGTAGCCTAATAAACTACATGGTTTCTCAAGTCATAGTGGGAGGACCACACAACATATCATCATGTGACTCCAAGTTAACTAAGATCTGATGGTTATTATATAAATATTTGCGCACGAAGGAGTTTCCACCACCATTTCTCGCTCATAAATGTTTACTGACACAAAATGATCCCACCATGTAAAATGAACTTACAAATGGTCTATTTGCATTTATAAAATTGTAAAGGCATATCCTGTTTCCATCATTACTTTGGAAATGGTTGGATCAATATCCACCTTCATGATATGGATGAAGCCTGATTTAGAATGGTTGAGTAGTTCTATATGATGTCATAATACACCCCTCTGATAATAAAATGATATTTGGAATGTCTGAGTAGTTCTATATGATGTCATAATAAACCCCTCTAATAATCCAGTGATATTTGGAATGTCTGAGTAATTCTATATGATGTCATAATAAACCCCTCTGATAATCCAGTGATATTTGGAATGTCTGAGTAGTTCTATATGATGTCATAATAAACCCCTCTGATAATCCAGTGATATTTGAAATGTCTGAGTAGTTCTATCTGATGTCATAATACACCCCTCTGATAGTGATACATTTGCTCCATTGTTTCCATGTCAGTTGGTTTCCCACTCTGATGGTTTATATCTGACAGAGGGGCTTTAAATGAATAGTATGGTGACATCTTAGTGTGTCTTGAAGTAAATAGGATTATTAATCATAAACTCCGATAGCAACAATACACTGCAGCTTTGACATCAAGAAGAGAATGGGCTGATGGGTGGTGGTGCTACTCTATAGGTAAGGCTGTCCAATATGAATGTTCAATACACACAATAGGTTGTTCAGTAGCCAGTTAGTTAGCTGCTATGTCTTTTGCTAACACAGCTACACAGCTAGCTTGCTAAGTCAAAATGCCCTCCAGGCCTGGTGGTGGCAGCAGTGCCCTACATCAACTGTTTACCAGAGCTTCCTGAGGGGAAAATAATTAGTCTGTTTATAGCTTGATTTACCATTATGGGAAGTTTTTATGTGAATGAAGTCATACCGTGTAAAAAAAAACTTAACTGGTGATGGAAACAGGAAGTTGTGAT
The DNA here is from genome assembly GCF_021184085.1 of Oncorhynchus gorbuscha. NCBI lineage: Eukaryota > Metazoa > Chordata > Actinopteri > Salmoniformes > Salmonidae > Oncorhynchus > Oncorhynchus gorbuscha. Next base: position 17,787 of record NW_025748049.1, on the reverse strand, counting down.
CGGTGGTGGTGTACGTCTATAGGTAAGGCTGTACAGTCCAATATGAGTGTTCAATACACACAATATGTTGACTGAGGAGGTGATGTACCACAGTCAAAGTCCTGCAATATTTTTGTAAACTATATATATTTGTGTTCTGTGGTTGTCACTGAGTTGGCTGATGTCCCGTTTCGTGGGGTCACTCCATAGTTAAGGCTGTACAGTGACTATAGAAAGTCTACATCTTAGTTAACTTTGTGACTTCAATGAAAGTTAACCAGAGGCTCTGATGAACCCTACAGGACGATGGAGGATCCCAATGAAAGTTAACCAGAGGCTCTGATGAACCCTACAGGACGATGGAGGATCCCAATGAAAGTTAACCAGAGGCTCTGATGAACCCTACAGGACGATGGAGGATCCCAATGAAAGTTAACCAGAGGCTCTGATGAACCCTACAGGACGATGGAGGATCCCAATGAAAGTTAACCAGAGGCTCTGATGAACCCTACAGGACGATGGAGGAATCCCAATGAAAGTTAACCAGAGGCTCTGATGAACCCTACAGGACTGATGGAGGATCCCAATGAAAGTTAACCAGAGGCTCTGATGAACCCTACAGGACGATGGAGGATCCCAATGAAAGATAACCAGAGGCTCTGATGAACCCTACAGGACGATGGAGGATCCCAATGAAAGTTAACCAGAGGCTCTGATGAACCCTACAGGACGATGGAGGATCCCAATGAAAGTTAACCAGAGGCTCTGATGAACCCTACAGGACGATGGAGGATCCCAATGAAAGTTAACCAGAGGCTCTGATGAACCCTACAGGACGATGGAGGAATCCAACAGAAGAGACAACATATATCTACATTGCAATTATTCTCGAATGAGAGTCGTTCATGTGCAAAGGATTAGCATTTCAATGAATGTAATTATAGACTGTGTAATGAATCCATGTTGTCTTTCCTGCTCTCTGTCACACCCCTTTCCCTTTGTCTACCAAGCTGTCATATCGGCTTAGCTCTCTAGGGACTTTTCTATCATTGTTAGTTACCAATATATGTTTTATGTATTTCTGTGATTATTTAGTTAGTCAATAAATAAATAATCCAGTTTGTATATTGCTGATTCCTTATTAAGGAAACTAGGGTTCGTGAAGAAGAATTTGGACATTTTTGGAATGAGAACTGATGAGGTAACAATTAATAATAATTTAATGACTGATTGATGACTGAAATGTAAGAGATCTTTAGATTATTAAGAGTTCGTTCGGAAGACGGAACTCTTTAAATAAACTTCTCCGTGGTGCCCCAGGTTGTTAGTGGTTATTAATTGTTGCATGATTTACTTCAATCACGTAATCAATTAAACGTTTGGTAATGGATTTGATAAAAGTAGCATGTCATCACATTAAGGATAGTAAAGACATGACATTATTGTGTGTTGATTGATGAGGAACAAATGGGATTGAATACATTTTAGAATAAGGCTGTAATGTAACAAAATGTGGAAAGAGTCAAGTGGAAAAAACTCCATGAGGAAGAAAGGATTCCCAGATGATCTTTTAGATGTTCTGTCTTCAGGATGTTCTGGGTTGATGGCTGTTGGAGAGGGAGGGGCAGTTGAGTGAGCTGGGGCCTTTTATTGCCCTTCATCTGGGAGCCTGACAGCTTGTGACATGATGAGAGAGAGTGAGAGAGGGTCGACCTGTAAGATATTCTGTGTTATAAACATACTTCTATTTGAAGAGGTTTTTATGTTATATGTTATATAAGTTATATGCATGAAAATAGAGATGTTTAAAACATTTCACATTTTGGAGAGGTTTTTGCTGACTCTAGGGGACACCTAAGCCTTGTTATGGATAAATGTCTATAAAGTCTATATTTCAATAAACACAACAGACATTTTGTTATATTTCAGTCTTCTGTGATGTATTTAAAGTGTCATATTGGGATGAAAACTCAAATATGAATACATTTAAACTATACCTGACATGGTACTGGTGTCTTCTTCTTTTAAGCCCATAACCATGTGTGTGATGTGTCAACTCCATGTGTTGCCACTATCATGTATCCTACCATGACTATATCCAACCCTACTCCATGTGTTGCCACTATCATGTATCCTACCATGACTATATCAACCCTACTCCATGTGTTGTCTCTATCATGTATCCTACCATGACTATATCCAACCCTACTCCATGTGTTACCACTATCATGTATCCTACCATGACTATATCAACCCTACTCCATGTGTTGTCACTATCATGTATCCTACCATGACTATATCAACCCTACTCCATGTGTTGTCACTATCATGTATCCTACCATGACTATATCAACCCTACTCCATGTGTTGTCACTATCATGTATCCTACCATGACTATATCAACCCTACTCCATGTGTTGTCACTATCATGTATCCTACCATGACTATATCAACCCTACTCCATGTGTTGTCTCTATCATGTATCCTACCATGACTATATCAACCCTACTCCATGTGTTACCACTATCATGTATCCTACCATGACTATATCAACCCTACTCCATGTGTTGTCTCTATCATGTATCCTACCATGACTATATCAACCCTACTCCATGCCACTATCATGTATCCTTGACTATATCAACCCACCTCTATCATGTATCCTACCATGACTATATCAACCCTACTCCATGTGTTGTCTCTATCATGTATCCTACCATGACTATATCAACCCTACTCCATGTGATGTCACTATCATGTATCCTACCATGACTATATCAACCCTACTCCATGTGTTGTCTCTATCATGTATCCTACCATGACTATATCAACCCTACTCCATGTGTTGTCACTATCATGTATCCTACCATGACTATATCAACCCTACTCCATGTGTTGTCTCTATCATGTATCCTACCATGACTATATCAACCCTACTCCATGTGTTGTCTCTATCATGTATCCTACCATGACTATATCAACCCTACTCCATGTGTTGTCTATCATGTATCCTCATGACTATATCCAACCCCTCCATGTGTTACCACTACTATCCTATGACATATCAACCCTACTCCATGTGTTGTCTCTATCATGTATCCTACCATGACTATATCAACCCTACTCCATGTGTTGTCTCTATCATGTATCCTACCATGACTATATCAACCCTACTCCATGTGTTGTCTCTATCATGTATCCTACCATGACTATATCAACCCTACTCCATGTGTTGTCTCTATCATGTATCCTACCATGACTATATCAACCCTACTCCATGTGTTGTCATGTATCCTATCATGTATCCTACCATGACTATATCAACCCGTTTACCCAAGATAAACCATGCTACCAAATACTAATTGTGTTGTCTGACCCATTGGGAATGTGATGATAGAAATTCTGAAATAAATTATCCTATCTTCCATTTGACTATATCAACCCTAAGACTCCAAATGTGAATTGTGAAAAACTGAGTTTAAATGTATTTGGCTAAGGTCTATGTAAACTTCCAACATCAACTCTATATCCTACCATGACTACATCAACCCTACTCCATGTGTTGCCACTATCATGTATCCTACCATGACTATATCAACCCAACTCCATGTGTTGTCTACCATAACTCCAATCATGCCACTATCATGTATCCTACCATGACTATATCAACCCACCTCCATGTGTTGTCTCTATCATGTATCCTACCATGACTATATCAACCCTACTCCATGTGTTGCCACTATCATGTATCCTACCATGACTATATCAACCCTACTCCATGTGTTGTCACTATCATGTATCCTACCATGACTATATCAACCCTACTCCATGTGTTGTCACTATCATGTATCCTACCATAACTATATCCAACCCTACTCCATGTGTTGCCACTATCATGTATCCTACCATGACTATATCAACCCACCTCCATGTGTTGTCTCTATCATGTATCCTACCATGACTATATCAACCCTACTCCATGTGTTGCCACTATCATGTATCCTACCATAACTATATCAACCCTACTCCATGTGTTGTCTCTATCATGTATCCTACCATGACTATATCAACCCTACTCCATGTGTTGTCACTATCATGTATCCTACCATGACTATATCAACCCTACTCCATGTGTTGTCACTATCATGTATCCTACCATGACTATATCAACCCTACTCCATGTGTTGTCTCTATCATGTATCCTACCATGACTATATCAACCCTACTCCATGTGTTGTCACTATCATGTATCCTACCATGACTATATCAACCCTACTCCATGTGTTGCCACTATCATGTATCCTACCATGACTATATCAACCCTACTCCATGTGTTGCCACTATCATGTATCCTACCAATGACTATATCAACCCTACTCCATGTGTTGCCACTATCATGTATTCTACTATTACTATCATGTATCCTACCAATACTATAGCAAGCTCTACTCCATGTGTTGCCACTATCATGTATTCTACTATTACCATAGCAAGCTCAACTCCATGTGTTGCCACTATCATGTATTCTACTATTACTATAGCAAGCTCTACTCCATGTGTTGCCACTATCATGAATTCTACTTGGCTGAAGCTTTGATCCAGTGGAAGAATTAAAGGTCACTTCAGGATACAACTGCTACTCTACACAATCCCTAGATAAGCCAGTAATGAGAGAAAAGCTTAACATCCTTATCATTTATCGCCCTCCAGGTCCCCTCGGAGAGTTCATCAATGAGCTTGATGCCTTGATGAGCTCCTTTCCTGAGGACGGCTCACCTCTCACAGTTCTGGGCGACTTTAACCTCCCCACGTCTACCTTTGACTCATTCCTCTCTGCCTCCTTCTTTCCACTCCTCTCCTCTTTTGACCTCACCCTCTCACCTTCCCCCCCTACTCACAAGGCAGGCAATACGCTCGACCTCATCTTTACTAGATGCTGTTCTTCCACTAACCTCATTGCCAACTCCAAAGCGACTTACAGTCATGTGTGCATACATCTACGTATGGGTGGTCCCGGGAATCGAACCCACTACCCTGGCGTTACAAGCGCCTACCAACTGAGCTACAGAAGGACCAGAAGGAACTCCCCTCCAAGTCTCCGACCACTACCTTGTATCCTTTTCCCTCTCGCTCTCATCCAACACTTCCCACACTGCCCCTACTCGGATATTATCGCGCCGTCCCAACCTTCGCTATCTCTCCCCCGCTACTCTCTCCTCTTCCATCCTATCATCTCTTCCCTCTGCTCAAACCTTCTCCAACCTATCTCCTGATTCTGCCTCCTCAACCCTCCTCTCCTCCCTTTCTGCATCCTTTGACTCTCTATGTCCCCTATCTTCCAGGCCGGCTCGGTCCTCCCCTCCCGCTCCGTGGCTTGACGACTCATTGCGAGCTCACAGAACAGGGCTCCGGGCAGCCGAGCGGAAATGGAGGAAAACTCGCCTCCCTGCGGACCTGGCATCCTTTCACTCCCTCCTCTCTACATTTTCCTCCTCTGTCTCTGCTGCTAAAGCCACTTACTACCACTCTAAATTCCAAGCATCTGCCTCTAACCCTAGGAAGCTCTTTGCCACCTTCTCCTCCCTCCTGAATCCTCCCCCCCTCCTCCCTCTCTGCAGATGACTTCGTCAACCATTTTGAAAAGAAGGTCGACGACATCCGATCCTCGTTTGCTAAGTCAAACGACACCGCTGGTTCTGCTCACACTGCCCTACCCTGTGCTCTGACCTCTTTCTCCCCTCTCTCTCCAGATGAAATCTCGCGTCTTGTGATGGCCGGCCGCCCAACAACCTGCCCGCTCGACCCTATCCCCTCCTCTCTTCTCCAGACCATTTCCGGAGACCTTCTCCCTTACCTCACCTCGCTCATCAACTTATCCCTGACCGCTGGCTACGTCCCTTCCGTCTTCAAGAGAGCGAGAGTTGCACCCCTTCTGAAAAAACCTACACTCGATCCCTCCGATGTCAACAACTACAGACCAGTATCCCTTCTTTCTTTTCTCTCCAAAACTCTTGAACGTGCCGTCCTTGGTCAGCTCTCCCGCTATCTCTCTCAGAATGACCTTCTTGATCCAAATCAGTCAGGTTTCAAGACTAGTCATTCAACTGAGACTGCTCTTCTCTGTATCACGGAGGCGCTCCGCACCGCTAAAGCTAACTCTCTCTCCTCTGCTCTCATCCTTCTAGACCTATCGGCTGCCTTCGATACTGTGAACCATCAGATCTTCCTCTCCACCCTCTCCGAGTTGGGCATTTCCGGCGCGGCCCACGCTTGGATTGCGTCCTACTTGATAGGTCGCTCCTACCAGGTGGCGTGGCGAGAATCTGTCTCCTCACCACGCGCTCTCACCACTGGTGTCCCCCAGGGCTCTGTTCTAGGCCCTCTCCTATTCTCGCTATACACCAAGTCACTTGGCTCTGTCATAACCTCACATGGTCTCTCCTATCATTGCTATGCAGACGACACACAATTAATCTTCTCCTTTCCCCCTTCTGATGACCAGGTGGCGAATCGCATCTCTGCATGTCTGGCAGACATATCAGTGTGGATGACGGATCACCACCTCAAGCTGAACTTCGGCAAGACGGAGCTGCTCTTCCTCCCGGGGAAGGACTGCCCGTTCCATGATCTCGCCATCACGGTTGACAACTCCATTGTGTCCTCCTCCCAGAGCGCTAAGAACCTTGGCGTGATCCTGGACAACACCCTGTCGTTCTCAACTAACATCAAGGCGGTGGCCCGTTCCTGTAGGTTCATGCTCTACAACATCCGCAGAGTACGACCCTGCCTCACACAGGAAGCGGCGCAGGTTCTAATCCAGGCACTTGTCATCTCCCGTCTGGATTACTGTAACTCGCTGTTGGCTGGGCTCCCTGCCTGTGCCATTAAACCCCTACAACTCATCCAGAACGCCGCAGCCCGTCTAGTGTTCAACCTTCCCAAGTTCTCTCACGTCACCCCGCTCCTCCGCTCTCTCCACTGGCTTCCAGTTGAAGCTCGCATCCACTACAAGACCATGGTGCTTGCCTACGGAGCTGTGAGGGGAACGGCACCTCAGTACCTCCAGGCTCTGATCAGGCCCTACACCCAAATAAGGGCACTGCGTTCATCCACCTCTGGCCTGCTCGCCTCCCTAACACTGAGGAAGTACAGTTCCCGCTCAGCCCAATCAAAACTGTTCGTTGCTCTGGCTCCCCAATGGTGGAACAAACTCCCTCACGACGCCAGGACAGCGGAGTCAATCACCACCTTCCGGAGACACCTGAAACCCCACCTCTTTAAGGAATACCTAGGATAGGATAAAGTAATCCTTCTCACCCCCCCCCTTAAAATATTTAGATGCACTATTGTAAAGTGGTTGTTCCACTGGATGTCATAAGGTGAATGCACCAATTTGTATGTCGCTCTGGATAAGAGCGTCTGCTAAATGACTTAAATGTAAATGTAAATGTAAAATGTATAGAATATGTAAAGACCTATTAAATCAGTATTTTTTTAAACATAATTCCGTTTTAGTTTTTTTCTCCAATTCCAGTTTTCTCTGTTTAGTTTTTCCAGGTTTCTGATGTCCCTGTTTTCTCTCTCAGAATCCCACGGTTAATGAATAGAATAACAATGACATTGGATGTTCTAAGTCCACAATAAGAGTTAAACCTCATCAAGAGACCACTTTTGAAGTCTGAGAAAAATCTAAGAATTGTTCATTTTTATGTGTAGATACCCTTTAATTCAAGTGGCACCAGCAAGAGCCTTGTTTGGTTAGTGGTGTCTCTGTAGCACACATGTGATTAACATTTAATATTTAACATTTAATTGACAAGGTTTTTGGAAAAGCTTTTCTATCAACCAGAAGATGGTTGTCATTAGCATCATCGCTAACAGCTACACATAGTGGATCATTAGTATCATCGCTAACAGCTACACATAGTGGATCATTAGCATCATCGCTAACAGCTACACATAGTGGATCATTAGCATCATCGCTAACAGCTAGCTACACATAGTGGATCATTAGCATCATCGCTAACAGCTCCACATAGTGGATCATTAGCATCATCGCTAACAGCTCCACAGTGGATCATTAGCATCATCGCTAACAGTGGATCATTAGTATCATCGCTAACAGCTACACATAGTGGATCATTAGCATCATCGCTAACAGCTACACATAGTGGATCATTAGTATCATCGCTAACAGCTACACATAGTGGATCATTAGCATCATCGCTAACAGCTACACATAGTGGATCATTAGCATCATCAGCTACACATAGTGGATCTAACAGCTACACATAGTGGTAGACAAATGCACTCAGACAGGGGCATTTCCTGGATCTAGTTTCCTCTTCAGAAAGTTGAAGGAAAATACAAATCAATGAGACTAATTTAACGATGGCAAATTCAGACAGGGGCAGGTTTCCTCTTCAGAAAGTTGGGTTCAAGAATAAAGATGACAAAAATCGAATACTCTTTAATCTGTCACCTAATCCTGTCTAACGGGCAGGTCAGCCCTGGAGTAAAGTATTTGCTGTAAGAAGTAAGAGAAAACATAACATATGGTTCTTTATTTATTCGCATGACATGGCTTGCCAGAATAAACATTGTTATTAATATTTTTCCAGCCTGCGTTATCCACTCCAGTCAGCAGAGAGCGATATGAGTCTTTCAGGTGATGCTGCTTGCGTGACGTATAATCTAGTGGACGGAACTGGAGGCTTCTTCAACAGCGACAAAAGGCTTCTGATTCAACCAACGTGTTGCTTTGTTAGCGAACAAAGTTGAGTCTTTGAAGCTCTTTAGACCAATCGTGTGTATATTACTCTTAGTGTTTTGAATATAATTATGTTTACCCATCTACTAGTTCATTTTAACGTCATTTGCTCGTTAAATTAGCAAATATGTTACTAGATTGATACTGCATTAGGCTAACCGACCGGAGCATGAGCTCACAAAGCTCGACCGAGAAAGAAGCTCTGGTGAAAGGAGAGGAAGAAGCTTTCAGGATGAAAAGGGAGGAAGAGGACGCTATCACATTGGAAGAAGAAGAGGATGATATTACAGTGAAAGAGGAAGATGGGAAAGAGGTTGTCAAGGTGGAAGGGGAGGAGGTAGAAGCTTTCAGAATCAAAAAGGAGGAAGATGCCATGACATTGAAAGAAGAGAATGTAGTGAAAGAAGAGGAAGAACATGTTGGAGCAAAAGAGGAAGAGGAGGCTATCTCAATAAAAAAGGAGGAAGACGTTTTGGGAGTGAAAGCGGAGGAGGCTGAAGATCAGACTACCACCAGTGAGTACTGTCTTAAAAACAGGGACACTATGTAGTTCACATGAATTCTCCATGTGGTCTACATTAAAGTTAACCCTCATCTAATAAAACAGGCTTTTAAAATCTACTTAAAATATCAAAGGGATGCAAAAGGCACCCATTTTGTGGAAATTACCCTTTACATTTGCAACACAAACAATATTTGACAAAATCATGATGAAAGTGGACATTTTAGACATATTCATGCCTCTTGATTGCAATAGACGGTCATAAGTTCTCGTTCATACAGGAGAGAGACATGACTATCGTGGATCCTCTGGGGAGCTTCAACAACATCCTGATGCTGACGAGTCAGAGAAGAGTCTCTCCAGATCAGATCACCAGATGGTACAGCTTGGTTTGGGCATACAGCTTGGTCTGGTCTAGCATACAGCTTGGTCTGGTCTAGCATACAGCTTGGTCTGGTCTAGCATACAGCTTGGTCTGGTCTAGCATACAGCTTGGTCTGGTCTAGCATACAGCTTGGTCTGGTCTAGCATACAGCATGGTCTGGTCTAGCATACAGCTTGGTCTGGTCTAGCATACAGCTTGGTCTGGTCTAGCATACAGCTTGGTCTGGTCTAGCATACAGCTTGGTCTGGTCTAGCATACAGCTTGGTCTGGTCTAGCATACAGCTTGGTCTGGTCTAGCATACAGCTTGGTCTGGTCTAGCATACAGCTTGGTCTGGTCTAGCATACAGCTTGGTCTGGTCTAGCATACAGCTTGGTCTGGTCTAGCATACAGCTTGGTCTGGTCTAGCATACAGCTTGGTCTGGTCTAGCATACAGCTTGGTCTGGTCTAGCATACAGCTTGGTCTGGTCTAGCATACAGCTTGGTCTGGTCTAGCATACAGCTTGGTCTGGTCTAGCATACAGCTTGGTCTGGTCTAGCATACAGCTTGGTCTGGTCTAACATACAGCTTGGTCTGGTCTAGCATACAGCTTGGTCTGGTCTAGCATACAGCTTGGTCTGGTCTAACATACAGCTTGGCTTGGTCTCATACAGCTTGGTCTGGTCTAACATACAGCTTGGTCTGGTCTAGCATACAGCTTGGTCTGGTCTAACATACAGCTTGGTCTGGTCTAGCATACAGCTTGGTCTGGTACAGCTTGGTCTAGCATACAGCTTGGTCTGGTCTAGCATACAGCTTGGTCTGGTCTAGCATACAGCTTGGTCTGGTCTAGCATACAGCTTGGTCTGGTCTAGCATACAGCTTGCTCTATCGGGGTCTAGGCTGGGTTTCTGTAAAGCACTTCATGACAACAGTGGCATCAGCATCCATAATGATATGTGTCTGTGTCCCCTCTTTATGGTTACCAGGACAACGCTAGCCCTTCCTTACTGCTGGGTATGAAGAGGTTGTCTGTGCTGCTGGTGGACTGCAGGAAAACAACGGGGCTGAGTGGAACTGTGAGAGGACGACAAGAGAAGAAAGGATCAGATTTGACACATCAAAGTAAGTGCTGTAGTTCAGTTTGAACAAACAAAATACATCTGCCCACTGGTATTTGTTACCAGGACAACCAGCAGAGTTCTGTTAGTTGACAGGAAGATGGCCTGGTATCTGTTACCAGGACAACCAGCAGAGTTCTGTTAGTTGACATGAAGATGGACTGGTATCTGTTACCAGGACAACCAGCAGAGTTATGTTAGTTGACAGGAAGATAGACTGGTGGATATGGATGTTATGAATATCAAAACACTGAAAAAGGATTCTACCAATGAAAAGAGAGGAACCAATAGACCATATAAAACCTTGATAAAAGTTAGCTTTAGAGAGAAACCAATAGACCATATAAAACCTTGATGAAAGTTAGATTTAGAGAGGAACCAATAGACCATATAAAACCTTGATAAAACTTAGCTTTAGAGAGTTTCAAGATGATCCAATGTAAGCTGCTTGTTTAACAAAAACTTTTCCTTAAAAATGATTACTCTTTTCAATCTTTACCAGCGACATTTGAGTAAAGCCAGTGTGTCTGTATGCGGATGACTCAACACTGTACACGTCAGTTACCACAGAAACTGAAATGACAGCAACACTTAACAAAGAGCTGCAGTGAGTTTCAGAATGGGTGGCAAGGAATAAATTAGTCCTAAATATTTCAGATTACCTTAAATTACATGGCCTACTATGCTAATTCTGTAGCGGTAATTTTAGAGGGGGGTAAGGATAAAGTTTGTTAGTGCGCCAGGCAGGTATTAACACTAGTTATTAAAGTTAGTTGAATAGAATCCCTGTAGTGCTGTCCTGAAACAGCTGCAAAACATGACGAGTGACGTTGTGTGTGTTTTGTGAGACAAAACTGCATATTTGAGAGTGGCCTTTTAGTTTCCCCGGCACAAGGTGCACCTGTGTAATAATCAAGCAGTTCAATCAGCTCCTTGATATGCCACACCTGTCAGGTGGATGGATTATCTTGGCAGAGAATAAATGTTAACTAACTAATGTTAACTAACAGGGATGTTAAAAAATATTGTAGTTACTATCAGTTTGAGGAACATCTTTCCAAATATTTCACTTTACCCAAAATATGACATCAGCGATAGTCAAAATGTTGAAAATCTGTGAACGTCTAAATAAGAAATTGGTCCATTTAAACAGCAGGTGTTGAACCCTTTCAACAACGGGGAGATGTTACTGATGTGCTTTGTGTCTTCAACTTAAAAACAAGTTTTGGACTTCCACTTAAAATGACTTATTTACTTATTTTATGTTTAAGGAAGTGTGTACAGTCGTGGCCAAAAGTTTTGAGAATGACACAAATGTTAATTTTCACCAAATCTGCTGCCTCAGTTTGTATATACTCAAATGTTATGAAGAGTGTTCTGATGAATTGCAATTAATTGCAAAGTTCCTCTTTTCCATGCAATTGAACTGAGTCCCCCACAAAACTGGAAGCTTCAAAAGGAGGGTGGTGCTTGGAATCATTGTTCTTCATATGTCACCCACGGTTACCTGCAAGGAAACATGTGCTGTCATCATTGCTTTGCACAAAAAGGGCTCGGGATCGGGGCACCACCAATACAGAGCTCAGGAATGACAGCAGGCAGGTGTGAGTGCATCTGCACGCACAGTGAAGCGAAGACTTTTGGTGTCAAGAAGGCCACTTCTCTCCAGGAAAAACATCAGGGACAGACTGATATTCTGCAAAAGTTACAGGGATTGGACTGCTGAGGACTGGGGTAAAGTCATTTTCTCTGATGAATCCCCTTTCCGAATGTTTGGGGCATCCGGAAAAAAGCTTGTCCGGGGAAGACAAGGTGAGCGCAACCATCAGTCCTGTGTCATGCCAACAGTAAAGCATCCTGAGACCATTCATGTGTGGGGGTTGCTTCTCAGCCAAGGGTGTGGGCTCACTCACAATGTTGCCTAAGAACACAGCCATGAATAAAGAATGGTACCAACACATCCTCCGAGAGCAACTTCTCCCAACCATCCAGGAACAGTTTGGTGACGAACAATGCCTTTTCCAGCATGATGGGAGAACCTTGCCATAAGGCAAAAGTGATAACTAAGTGGCTCGGGTAACAAAACATCAGTATTTTGGGTCCATGGCCAGGAAACTCCCCAGACCTTAATCCCATTGAGAACTTGTGGCCAATCATCAAGAGGCGGGTGGACAAACAAAAACCCACAAAATCCAAGCATTGATTATGCAAGAATGGGCTGCCATCAGTCAGGATGTGGCCCAGAAGTTAATTGACAGCATGTTTAGTTTTTTGTGTTCTGACGAAAACAGAATGAATAAATAAGTAGTGTAAACATTGTCAGTAATTACCAGGAAACTCTACAACATTTGTTTTAAAATCACACTAAGATTGTTAAAACTGGTCTTAGGTTATTGAGGGATCTGATTAGGATTTACCCTCGTAGCAAGGCCATTTTATCATGTGGAGGTTTCATTCAGGTCTCTATTTTAAAAAACACTGTCTTTGGCAGGAGAAAGACCAGACTCAGAGGAACCAGAGCCAGGGATATCCAAACCAGCAAGAAGACACCAGTGTTCCCACTGTGGAAAGGGTTTTAACCACTTAAGTAATCTTAAACGACACGAGAGAATACACACAGGGGAGAAGCCTTACCACTGCTCCCAGTGTGGAAAGATGTTTAACCAGAAAGGAACCCTGAAAGCTCACGAGAACATTCACACAGGGGAGAAGCCTTATCACTGCTCCCAGTGTGGAAAGTGTTTCAACAAGTCAGGGAAGCTGAAAGAGCATGTGATAATTCACACAGGGGAGAAGCCTTATCACTGCTCCCAGTGTGGAAAGATGTTTACCCGGAAAGGAAACCTGAAAAAGCACGAGAGAATACACACCAGGGAGAAGCCTTACCACTGCTCCCAGTGTGGCAAGTGTTTCAGTGGGAAAGGGGATCTGAAAAAGCACGAAAGAATACACACAGGGGACAAGCCTTACCACTGCTCCCAGTGTAGCAAGTGTTTTAACCAGGGAGGGGCCCTGAAACAGCACGAGAGAATACACACAGGGGACAAGCCTTACCACTGCTCCCAGTGTGGCAAGTGTTTTAACCGGAAAGGAAACCTGAAAGCTCATGAGAACATTCACAAAGGGGAGAAGCCTTACCACTGCTCCCAGTGTGGCAAGTGTTTTAACCGGGTAGGAGCCCTGAAAAAGCACGAGAGAATACACACAGGGGAGAAGCCTTACCACTGCTCCCAGTGTGGCAAGTGTTTCGGTTGGAAAGGGGATCTGAAAAAGCACGAAAGAATACACACAGGGGAGAAGCCTTACCAATGCTCCCAGTGTGGCAAGTGTTTTACCCAGTTAGAGACCCTGAAACAGCACAAGATAATACACACAGGGGAGAAACCTTACCACTGCTCACAGTGTGGCAAGTGTTTTACCCAGTTAGGGTCCCTGAAACAGCACAAGATAATACACACAAGGGAGATGCATTACCACTGCTCCCAGGGTGCCATGCTTTTGCCCATTTAGGAAGCCTGAAAGAACATGAGACACAGAGGAGAAGGCTTACAGAAGGTTAGATTTTGTGAAAAGATATTACTCATCACAATCACACAATCACATCCACACAGGAGAGAGAAATGACTTCTCTTTGCATGTATATTGATATTTCACATCTCATTGACTAACAAGTCATCAGAGAACATACACAGTGCTCCCATTGTCTTATATTGTTGCCTTATAATGTGTTTACCTGTTTTTACCAGCTGAAATTGCTTCTTCCAATTATTGAGTAACATGTACCTGTTAAGAAACTGACTGTTAGATATGTTAAGGCTCCATGGATTGATGAGGAATTTAAAAACTGTATGTTTGAAAGAGTTGGGGCAAAAGGAGTGGCTAATAAGTCTGGCTGCACATCTGGCTGGTTTACATACTGCAAACTGAGAAATGATGTGACCAAACTCAACAAAAATAATAAACTTTAATATGAAGCCAAGATCAATGATATAAAGAATGATGGAAAAAAACTTGTAAAAAAACACCATGAAAGAAAAGTAGTGCAAGTATCGAATTTTGTAAAGTTAGTGTGGGAGAGGTGGAACAATTGGTATCGATCAATAATGACAAACCTCCTGGCATTGACAACTTAGATGGAAAGCTACTGAGGACAGTAGCTGACTCTATAGCCACTCCTATCTGACATATTTTTAATATGAGCCAAGAGGAAAGTCTTTGTTCTCAGGCCCGGAGGGAAGCCAAATTAATCCACTACCCAAGAGTGGTAAAGCTGCCTTTACAGCAGACCTATAAGCTGGCAGCAAGCTCTAAGCAAACTGTTGGGGAAAAAATGGTTTGAACAAATACAATGCTATATTTCTGTAAACAAATGAACAACAGACATTCAGCATGCTTATAGAGAAGGACACTCAACATGTACTGCACTAACACAAATGACTGATGATTGGTTGAGAGAAATTGATAACAAGAAGATTGTGGGAGCTCTATTGTTAGATTTCGGTACAGCCTTTGATATTATTTACCATAACCTGTTGTTTAAGAATGTTTGTGCTTTGGCTTTTCAACCTCTGCCATAATGTGGATTCAGAGCTGTCTATCTAATAGAACTCAGAGGGTTTTTAATGGAAGCTTCTCTAATGTCAAACATATGAAGTGTGATGTACCGCAGGGCAGCTCTCTAGGCCCTCTACTCTTTTCTATTTTTACCATGTATGCTGATGATTCAACTATATAAGCACCAGCAACCACAGCTAATGAAGTCACTGAAACCCTTAACAAACAGTTGCAGTCTGTTTTGGAATGCGTGGCCAGTAATAAACTGGTCCTGAACATCTCTAAAACTAAGAGCATTGTATTTGGTACGAATCATTCCTTAAGTTATAGACCTTAGCTGAATCTGGTAATGAATTGTGTGGCTGTTGAACAAGTTGAGGAGACTAAATTACTTGGCATTACCTTAGATTGTAAACTGTCATGGTCAAAACATATAGATTCAATGGTTGTAAAGATGGGGAGAGGTCTAGCCATAATAAAGAGATGCTCTGCTTTTTTGACACTACTCTCCACAAAGCAAGTTCTGCAGGCTCTAGTTTTGTCTAATCTTGATTATTGTCCAGTCGTGTGGTCCAGTGCTGCAAGGAAAGACAGAGTAAAGCTGCAGCTGGCCCAGAACAGAGCGGCTGTCACGCCCTGGCCATAGAGAAGCTTTTATTCTCTATTTTGGTTAGGCCAGGGTGTGACTCAGGTGGGAATTCCAGTTTCTTTATTTCTATGTTTTCTATTTCTTTGTTTTTGGCAGAGTGTGGTTCCCAATCGGAGGCAGCTGTCTATCGTTGTCTCTAATTGGGAATCATACTTAGGCAGCCTTTTTCCACATGTGTTTTTTGGGTAGTTGTTTTCTGTATAATTAATTTGTTCTAATGCTGTTTGATTAAATAAAAATCATGAACACTTACCACGCTGCGCTTTGTTCCATGCTTTCCGACGAGAGAAGTGACAATTATGTGTCATGTTTTGTGTTGACCGCAGGAGGGGTAGCTGCTGCTTTTGCAACAGCTAATGGGGATCCTAGTAAAATACCAAACTCTTATTCTCTCTGAGCTCAGAAATAAAGAATCTTGGTTTGACTTGGACTCCAGCAGATCCTTATATTATAATATCCACTACAACTCACCCACAGATTGCTGTTTCATGATTGTCTCAATGAAGAGTTCCTCATTCCACTTTCCTGTGGGATTTTACAAGCCTCCCACTGGTTGAATAAACATTGTTTCCTCATCAAATTAAAAAAACATCCTTAACATAGAAGGTTCATCAATCTTCATCCCTAAACTAGCAACATTAACTATTGTCTATTGTTATTCTCAATGACATTCCTGGCCTTATGAAATCCTGACTAAATACAATGTTCCCACCAGCAACCATTTGTTTATTCGATTATATTTCTCATTAAGATGAATATTGTTTTAATTCTGCATGGGTCACGCATTGCTTTGGTCATGTGTTCCTTTATGGGTCAATGATTGTAATTAGAATATAGCAATGATGCTCTCTCCTCAATCACTTACAGTTTTTTTGGAAAATATTCAGACCCCTTGACTTTTAGGTTTATGTCATCAGTAAAGGGGACATCTTAAATATTACAATGACCCTTTCAAAGACAGACATCCCCCGGACCTCCCCCTATAACTATTTTTAAAAGGGTAAAAATGATCTGTTTTCTATAGCATTAAGGTCAGGGCCCACTCCAAAACCTTGACTTTGTTGTCCTTAAGCCATTTTGCCACAACTTTGGAAGTATGCTTGGTGTCATTGTCCATTTGGAAGACCCATTTGCGACCAAGCTTTCACTTCCTGACTGATGTCTTGAGATGTTGCTTCAATATATTCACATAATTTTCCTCACCCATGATGCCATCTATTTTATGAAGTGCCCCAGTCCTTCCTCCAGCAATGCACCCCCACAACATGATGCTGCCACCTGTGTGCTTCACGGTTGGGATGGTGTTCTTCGGCTTGCAAGCATCCCCCTTTTTCCTCCGATCATAACGATGGTCATTATGGCCAAACAGTTCTATTTTTGTTTCATCAGACCAGAGGACGCCTTCAGGCGTTTGGAAATCGCTCCCAAGGATGAACCAGTCTTGTGGAGGTCTACCATTTTTTTCTGAGATCTTGGCAGATTTTTATTTGTTTTTCCATGATGTCAAGTAAAGAGGCACTGAGTTTCAAGGTAGGTCTTGAAATACAGGTGATCTTCCAATTGACTCAAATTATGTCAATTAGCCTATCAGAAGCTATAGACATCATTTTCTGGAATTTTCCAGGGCTGTTTAAAGGCATAGTCAAATTATTGTATTTAAACTTCTGACCCACTGGGATTGTGTAATAATCTGTCTGTAAACAATTGTTGCAAAAATGACTTGTGTCGTTTACACAGATGTCCTAACCGACTTGCCAAAACTATAGTTTGTTAACAAGACATTTGTGGAGTGGTTGAACATGAGTTATAATGACTCCAACCTAAGTGTATGTAATCTTTGACTTCAA
>NW_025748048.1:0-41424 GCF_021184085.1 Oncorhynchus gorbuscha | reverse complement strand
CGCTCACCTTGTCTTTTCCGGACAAGCTTTTTCCGGATGCCCCAAACAATCAGAAAGGGGATTCTTCAGAGAAAGTGACTTTACCCCAGTCCTCAGCAGTCCAATCCCTGTACCTTTTGCAGAATATCAGTCTGCTGCCCTTCTTGACACCAGGCCATCCTCCAAAAGTCTTCACCTCACTGTGCGTGCAGATGCACTCACACCTGCCTGCTGCTATTCCTGAGTAAGCTCTGTACTGGTGGTGCCCCTATCCCACAGCTGAATCAACTTTAGGAGACGGTCCTGGCGCTTGCTGGACTTTCTTGGGTGTCCTGAAGCCTTCTTCACAACAATTGAACCGCTCTCCTTGAAGTTCTTGATGATCCGATAAATGGTTGATTTAGGTGAAATCTTACTGGCAGCAATATCCTTGCCTGTGAAGCCTTTTTTGTGCAAAGCAATGATAATGGCAATGTTTCCTTGCAGGTAACCATGGTTGACCGAGGAAGAACAATGATTCTAAGCACCACCCTCCTTTTGAAACTTCCAGTCTGTTATTTGAACTCAATCAGCATGACAGAGGGATCTCCAGCCTTGTCCTCGTCAACACTCACACATGTGTTAACGAATCACTGAATCCCTGACATGATGTCAGCTGGTCCTTTTGTGGCAGGGCTGAAATGCAGTGGAAATGTTTTTGGGGATTCCGTTCATTTGCATGGCAACGAGGGACTTTGGAATTAATTACAATTCATCTGATCACGCCTCATAACATTCTGGAGTATATGCAAATTGCCATCATACAAACTGAGGCAACAGACTTTGTGAAAATTAATATTTGTGTCATTCTCAAAACTTTTGGCCACGACTGTAGTTTTGTCAGGGTGCCCGCACGTCAGCCTCTCTTGCACTTTCTCCTCCGAGTGCAGAGGATTAGGGTCTGGTCCGGGGTGAAAAGTATGTCCTGCACCGCCAAGTAGAAATCTTCATCCAATACGAGATGAGTTATTGCTGTTCTGATGTCCAGAAGCTCTTTTCGGTTATAGCAAACCATGGGGGAACCATTATGTACAAAAAGTTTAGATCAGCACAATGGAGTTTGTTTCTGGTCTCAGTTTCAGGAATGGCTGAAAAATTATTACATTTACCTAAAATTAACTCAGCTATTTGCACTGTTGGGAGATTTGGAAAGTCAATCATTCAACAATATTATAATAATTTTAGTGAAAATATTCATCTTTAACTTACAATCTTTGGATACTATGTCATTAGAAAGGTTCAAAATTCATATAAGACATCACAGCACAGTCGAAAGATATATGGCACGTGGAAATCAAAAGGGGATGGTCTTATGGAGATACATTTAGGTGGGCTGGACTGAGAGTAGCAGAGGGGTGAGATTAAAACGCTTATGATCAGTGATAGGTATTACTGAAAACACTATATAGATGTCTGAGTACATATCCAGTATCTATCCAAAATGTAATGTGTATAATCCAGAAACGGATATATTTGTTGTGTAATTACTGCGTATAAAAGTACCATGTATGACTGCAGCTGGTTCAGAAAAGGACCATTTAAGCAGGGTTAACAGCAACAAAACGAGTTATCCTTAGTGCTTCGATTACCCCTGCAATCCTCTCACCACAAACATGGTCATCATATTTTACAGATAATGTTTGTATAGAGCGATCCGTGGCTGTGATAAACAATGCTCGGACAAATACAGTTGATGCATGGGATGTATTATGTAAAACTGTATCAGATATCAACAACTCTTGACCAAGCAACAGACCTACAATGTGAGTGGTGGGACGACAATTTATTTTCTGAGAATAATATAGAACATATTGTATTATAAAGTCTACTTCCTTCCTGTACTCAAATAATTGACTCCTGACGGTATGTAAATAGTTTTTTGATCATAAAAAAAAGTGCCATGTATGTAAAACGTGTGTGAAATGTATATGTAGCCAGACAAAAAGGAGCATCAAAAACACACAAAAAACCACACTAAACAGCAGAATTGGTCAGGAACTAGTAAAACAGCCGCTATCTAATCCAGCACCATTCAATGCCCATTCATTATAAACCCACCTGTCCTGTTGCTGCAGGATTATTTTCCTGCTGTAGCAAACTGGCTCAAATTAAGATTTTACATCTGTGTATTGGCTATAAAGTGCAGGGATCCTTTGTGGCCATGCATTTACAGTGAGATACATATGTGATTATTTATATTATGGGTGGCATTGTTTAGGCATATCTTCACCATGTATAATGGTGATTTGTGGATGATTTATACTACACATATCATATGGTAAGCACGCCAGATTGTGAACATTGACTACTGGTATTGTCATTTCTCCATAGCCAATTTCCCTGTGGAGATCAGCGCTTTATTGAACTCCAACTGACGGATGTATTCAAATTCCTGGAGTTGATATAGAAACTCTGTGACTCGGCAAGTATTAATGAGTACAGTAGATAACAGACACATTATCAATATATTATATCAGAAATATGTCCTCATGTAATACAATGTGGCTTTATTACATGATTATAAACTGGGTAGTTCGAGCCCTGAATGCTGATTGGCCAGGTAACCGTGGTATATTAGACCGTATACCACGGGTATGACAAATGTATTTTTACTTATCTAATTACATTTGGTAAACCAGTTTATAATAGCAATAAGGCACTGGGGTTTGTGGTATGGCCAATATACCACGGCTAAGGGTTGTTTCAGGCACTCTGCATTGCATCGTGCATAAGAACAGGCCATATAACCCCACCCCCCCCCATTGCTTATTGCTTAAAAACATACTGTGTGATACATACATTTGAATTTCCAGACATGCCTATTACTTCATTGGGATCAGTTGTGCTGTGTTCCTGCTGGGGACCTTTCAGGTGATGTTGTTCTTGTTGACAGCCACCAAACAGACCAAACGGATCCGGGAGAAATACTTCCATGCCATCCTCCACCAACAGATGTCCTGGTTTGATACACACCAGATAGGAGTTCTCAACGTCAGGTTAACAGAGTGAGTTTGATACATTGGATGAATGATTGGGATTTATTTTTTTATCAAAGACAGTGTCATATTTTAGCATATATGATCACATTGAGCAACTACAGATTGTTTCAATAATGTCAATTATTTTAATACTTTTACTTTCTACAGTGACATCAACACAATCAACGAAGGCCTTGGAGATAAGATCTGTGTGTTCGTGCAATTCTTCTGCACCTTCTTGTCAGGGTTCATCATTGGTTTCATCTTGGCTGGAAGCTAACCCTGCAATCATCCTGGCCGTCAGTCCTCTCCTGGCAGGATCAGCTGCCGTCTGGTCCAAAGTAAGACTACCAATGATCTGCAAAGACAAAAGCTTCATCCCAAATGGTACCCTATTTCCTATATAGTACACTACTTGAAAGTAATAGACTATATAGGGAATAAGGTGCCATATTGTTTTCATATGTGTCACTAAACAGTGGTCGCATCACTACTCTTGTGCCCAATCCCAAATCCACCACTAGTTTATACTTATCCAATCCTCTCAGTTTTCCACAATCACATTTCTTTATAAAGAGATTTTACATCAGCATTGTAAGATACCGTATTCTTTAGACAGTTTGTATTTGATTTCAGATACTTGCCACCCTGACCAGTATGAGCTGTCTGCCTATGCCAAAGCAGGGGCGGTAGCTGAAGAGATACTGGTGGCTATCAGGACAGTTGTGGCTTTCAATGGACAGAAGAAAGCTAGGAAAGGTTAGTCAGTTATTAACTAATTAATGTGTTGCATAAAACAGTGGATCTTTCCATCATTATTAATATGATCTACCAAAATCAAGACACATTCCCCTATTTAGGCATGTCTTCTATATATTTTAGGTATGAAAGAAACTTGGAGGATGCTAAAAACTTTGGAATAAAGAAAGCCATCACCACTAACGTGTCCATGGGCTTCACCCAGTTTGTCATATTTGGGACGCATTTTGGCTTTCTGAGTACGGGACCAAGCTCTCTGTAGACGAGCCTGAAAACTACACCATTGGAAAAACCATTACAGTAAGCTTTTATGGAAGATTTTTAAGTAAGAATTTACTATTTTCCAATAGATGCATTTACATTTTATTGTGAAGAGGCCTCTGCAATGTCTTCACACCTGTTACTCTGCTGATATTAATATAATTCCTTTCTTCATTACATTCTTTATTGCTGCTATTTTTAGGTCTTCTTCTCGGTGATGATTGGGGCGTTCTCTTTGGGCCAGGGTGCGCCTAACTTGGAAGCCATCGCTAAAGCCGGGGTGCTGCCTATGAAGTCTACAATACCATTGACCAGGTACCGGAAGTAATCAGTTTAACGCCTGAATCACCATAGCACTGACTCCATGTGAACTCACTCAGAACAACATGATCTCAAGAACTCAAGTCGAATTTAGACATTTGTCCTACTGCCGCGGTTGATGAGTTGATTTGTTTGTCATAGCCACGGCCCATAGACAGCAGTTCAAAGGAAGGTCACAAACCAGACTGTGTGAAAGGAGACATTGAATTCAAGAACATCCACTTCAGCTACCCCTCCAGGAGAGATGTCAAAGTAAGTGGTGGATTTGAATCGAACCAGATCCAGACACTAACCTGTCTCCAAATGATTTGAAAAATGCACAATGAGGAAGAAGCTAAGTTGAATTTTCAGTTTCCAGTTGGATTAGGCAAAAACAAAATGACAAGCAGTACAATTGTAAAAGAACAGGTAAAAATACATGTTAAATACGTTTGTGGGATGTGTTCCCTGTCGCTGTAGATTCTTCAAGGAGTGAATCTGACAGTGCCTCGTGGGAAGACCATAGCTCTGGTTGGAGCCAGTGGATGTGGGAAGAGCACCACCATTCAGCTACTGCAGCGCTTTATGATCCCGACTCAGGAGAGGTATGAACAAATCTGATCAAGGTTTATTCAAAGTGTGTTTAAAGTGCATTTGATGAGCCCGTCCTCCAATAGCTCCACCCACCAGCCTCCAGTGAAGGACTCACATGCTTTATGATCCAACCTCAGGAGAGGTATGCAGTACACGAGCGCATTGAAGTTCAAACACCTGACCCATAGTGCATACAGAGACTCACATGCACACACACACGTGTAATGGACACACGAACATTCACTCACGTACACTCATTCCCAAGTTCTGGTTTATCAGGTTTAGTGTTGAATTAAGTTCAGTAAAAAGTAAAATAGTATTGTAGTGCCCTCTGGTGGAATGTTGATATATCATTTGTCAGAAACGCTGTTGGTTTTGTTTGCATAGCTGAGGGTGGTAGGGGTGCTGAGGCTGCTGCAGCACCTGATAAATCAAAATAAGAAATAAATAACAACAATAATAATAATAATAATAAACAACATTCCCATTTTTATTACTCCTGTATGAGCATAGAAAATACTTGTCAGCAAAGCAGAGACATTTGCATGCCTAATGAATATGACCCTGGTTTGTTGTCAGATTACCCTGGATGGTCGGGACATCCGGACCCTGAATGTGAAGTGGCTGAGGGAGAATATGGGTATCGTCAGTCAGGAACCTGTGCTATTCGAACAACCATGCAGAAAACATCCGCTATGGCAGAGGATGCCACAGATGAGGACATCGAACGGGCCGTGAGGGAGGCCAACGCGTACGACTTCATCTCCAAACTCCCCGATGTACGTGGGGATACTGACAAATGAGGACATACAATGGCTTCAGTGTTTCCACATATATTATACATTAAATGATCTATGGGTTACAAATGATTTGAAGTGAGTAGGACAGCAGATATGCTGTTGTTTCTATGGCGACTGTGTTGAATTGAAAAATTGTTTGTTTGTTTTTTGTTTTGAAATTGTATACAGTGTAAGGAAATGGCCAAATAGTGATGTTATCCAAATGGACAAATTTAAAGATGATTATTTCATCTCTCCCATTTAATGTGGCGTTAACAGAAGCTGAACACCATGGTGGGGAGCCGAGGAGCCCAGCTCAGTGGAGGACAGAAGCAGAGGATAGCTATCGCCGGGCCCTGGTCAAAAACCCCAAGATCCTCCTGCTGGACGAGGCCACCTCCGCCCTGGACACCCAGAGTGAGTCGGTCGTTCAGGCCGCTCTGGATAAGGTCAGTACCCTCCCTGAGGACCAGACCCATGGTTAAAGTTGATCTCAAACCTGCTTTTGCGCAACCTAATAGCCTGATTCGATTTGTTTGACTGCAGCCTTGCAAGTTCACGTTTGCAGCAGTTGACAAACGTCAGAATCAGAGTGAATCCATGAGATCCTGTTGGAATCCATCTCAGTGAAAATGAAGACGTAATGAAAGAAATGATTTGGAACAAATGATGGCAATATTGTCTCCTCCCATTCCCATAGGCCAGAGCGGGCCGCACCACAATAGTGATCGCCCACCGCCTGTCCACCATCAGAACAGCTGACGTGATCGCTGGCTTCAGCAACGGAGAGGTGGTGGAGCAGGGAACACACAGGGAACTCATGGCCAGAAGGGGTTTACTACTCTCTGGTCATGCAGCAGGTACTGTATCACGCTCACTACATCCCAAATGGTACCCTATTCCCTTTATAGTGCACTGCTTTTGACCACCAGGGCCCCAACTCTGCCTCAACAGTAGAATCAGCCAACGTCTAAATCATGTTGATCAGAGTCCTATTTAGAGACGTATATCATCAGTATCAGAGCAATATACCTTATCAAGCCTGTGTCTATATGAATAATGATCAGTAATAAACAGGCTCTGTGTGTAACATGTTCAAATCCACTATCACACTTGTCTGTTGTTCAGAGTCAAGGGAAGCCAGAGGAAGATGAAGAGGACCCTGTGGAAGAGGATAACCCTCCTAAATATGAGGATCTGGATTCTGTCCTATATGACTCATCTGACATGGATGAGCTGGAAGTGGGAAACGAGGAAGGAATAGAAAACGGCGGCTTTGAAAAGAACTCAATCAGCAGTGGCCGTGTGGAAATGAAGACGACCAGGAGGAAATCTAAGAAGTCCAAGAAGGACAAGAAGGTACTATTACATAGATAATCCTTTATGGCGTCCTTTATGTGCTATATAGAACATGGCTTTGTTATAGTGCTATTGCTAAACTATCATCATACCTATTATATAATGTATGGTATATAATGTATGGTATATAATGTTTTTATAATGTATGGTGAATATAATGAATGGTATATAATGTAAGGTTTATAAAATGGTTGCATTCATTTACATTTGAGTTATTTAGCAGAAGCTCTTATCTTGAGCGACTTACAGAAGCAATTAGGTTTAAGTGCCTTGCTCAAAGGCATATCGATAGATTTTTTTCACCTAGTCGGCTCGGGATTCGAACCTGCCACCCTGCTGTATATAGTGATAGTTCATTGTCATCAGAAATAAGATCTGTTACATCATGTTGGTCCTTGGTCATTTAGTTTTGTCATTGATGACAATGTTTGATGACAGAAGGAAAAGCAGATGAAGCTCAGACATCCCCTTCACCAGAATCCTGGCCTTGAACAAGGCCGAGTGGGCCGCATGTTGGTAGGAACCCTGTCTAGCTTGGTGGGGGAGCCGTTTATCCCTGTGTCGCCATCATCTTCGCCAAGATCATTGGAGTAAGTGTTTCACAAGACCACACCTCCTTGTGTTCATAATATGAAGCATTGTTAAATACTGCAGAGACTATTCACATTTCCTAGGTGTCTTCATTGAGTTTGATTTAATCGAGGTGGTCTTACTTTTCCACATCATTTATTTGATGGTCGTTGGTTGGTGGGTTTTGGCTCCTATTTTCCAAAGCAGCCTTTTCATTTTCTGTTGTTATCCATTTTGGGGGGTTTCTCTCCACCCCGTGACCTTCTCTAGGTGTTTTCCGAGGTTGACCCGGAAGTCAAACGACAGAAACCATGATGTTTTCCCCCTGCTCTTTCTTCTCATCGGAGGAGTGGCTTTGTCACCTACTTCCTAAAGGTTTTCTAATTTATAGATCTAAACTGTGTCCAAAATGGCAACCTATGCCCTATACAGTGCACTATCTCAAACATTTAATATGTTGTGGGTATGTCTGGTTGGGTACATTTCTGCTGTATGTTCTATGTTTCAGGGTTACATGTTTGAAAATCAGGAGAGCTTCTTACCATGAGGCTGAGGAGGCAGGTATTCCATGCCATGATGAGACAGGTAGGATAAACTGTCATGCGGGAACATAAATACTTCAGCAATTGTACATCAATTTAAAAAGACTGACTTGTCATTGCTAATTTACTTTACTGTATTGATAATACCAGCAAAGGATGACGCTGAAATGCCACTTTGCAGTGTTCTGCCTCAGAACCTTGCTAAAATGCATTCCTTACAGGAGATTGGATGGTTTGATGACAACAACAATGCAGTGGGAGTTCTAACCACCAGATTGGCCACCGATGCATCTCTGGTTAAAGGGGTAAGCACAATGCTCTGATTTACACATTGAGATAGCGATCAAAATCGATCACATCAAGTCGATGTCAATTCAGAATCATTCTACTGTACAAATCTTTAAAAATGTCTACCTGCACATATGCTGTACATTTACAGTTGCGTTCTTTAGAGTTGCAATGTCTGATAATGGATGGAACCTACTTGTTTCCTCTCTCCTCACCACCAGGCGACTGGGTCTAGGTTGGGTCTGGCCACCAACACAGTCTGTGCTCACCATCGCCATTGTGGTGGCCTTCATCCACAGCTGGCAGCTCACCCTCCTCATCCTCGCCTGTGTGCCCTTCCTCATTGGAGCCAACTTCATTCAGATGAGGGCCATGGCAGGCCACGCCTCAAAGACCAGGGTGCCCTGGAGCAGTCTGGGAAGGTTAACATCAACGTTCTATTGCAATTGGGGGTTGCAAAACTCCGGTAATGTTTCCACAATTCCCAGATTTTCTAGTAATCCCAGTTCTAGGTTTTCCGGAATCAGGAGGGATTAAGCAGAAAATCAGGGAAACCTTAAAACAGGATATCTGGATAACCAGGGAATTTCAGGAAGGTTACTGCTATTATGCAACCCTAATTGCAATGCACTTTGAGACAGTGGGCTATATCGGTGTGTGATACCATGTGTTCAAATAAAACGATAATGAATCTTTATTCATCTTCTGTAGATATCTACAGAGACCGTTGAAAACTTCAAGACAGTTGTTGGATTGACACGGGAGGACGTCTTCTTTCACAAGTTCATGGACAGTCTAGAAAGACCATACCAGTAAGAGTACAGTTATTCACTTTGTTATAGACTCAGCTTTTGGATTGTTTGACCTTATAACCTACAGTCAAGTACTGATTAGATTTCAACTGAATACATCAGGAACGGTTTGGTGAAGGCTCCCATCTACGGACTAACATTTGCCGTTGCCCAAGCAATCCCTTACATGGTCAATGCTGCAATCTTCCGCTTTGGGTCCTGGCTTATTGCTCACTGTCACACAGAATATGAAAATGTTTTCCTGTGAGTATACATTCTGGTACTGTTATATCTCAAATGAATACATTCACACCAGGGTTGGGGTACATTCCATTTACATTCCAGTCAATTCAGGAAGTACACTGACATTCCAATTCTAGTTGTCTTCAATGCTTTTCAATGAGGAAAATGTGGAGTTGGAATTGGGTTTTGAATTGACTGCAATTGAAATGGAATGTACCCCAACCCTGACTAGAACCCTTGGCTGCCACATTGTCACTACACGATAATATAAAAATAATAGTAATAATATAATTATAACATTTGGTGGGTGCTTATATTTGTCCTATTTCACACATGTGTATTAATGCACATGTGTGTTTTTTGCATATCCCAAATCTCCCTGAGACAGCCTCGTTGAGTTGGGTCATGATCAGGGTCTGCCGATATAGTGGCAGTGATAGTACAACATTGTCCTTTTCTTTCGCAGTGTGTTTTCTGTGATCATATTTGCTGCCATGAACATAGGAGAATCAGCATCTTTTGCTCCTGACTTTGCCAAAGCTTAAAGCAGCTGCAGGAAGAATTCTTGGCTTTGTTGGATAAGAAACCAGAGATTGACATTTACAGTGAGGAGGGAGAGAAGCCAGTGAGTGAGATAATGTGTCTTACTCTAATATAAACATAAAAACAATGATATAACATTGTGTTTTTCTGGGACAATGGTATAACATTGTGTTTGTCTGGGACAATAATCTGGAAGGAAAATGTTGTCTTTTTCCAGACCCAGACTTTGCCGAGGACATTGAGTTCCGAGGGATCCCACTTTGCATACCCGACCCGTCCAGAACGTGAGGGTTCTCCAGGGGTTGAACGTGTCAGTGGGGCCTGGTCAGGACCCTGGCCCTGGTCGGGAGAGTGGCTGTGGTAAAAGCACCTCCATACAACTACTGGAGCGCTTCTATAGCCTGCTGAAGGACATGTGGTGAGACCAAGACCAAAAATAATCAAAATCATAAATGTAATATAAAGCACACTTTCAAAACTATTTCCAAAGTGCTAAACCAGTATACTGTGAATTGGAATGCAACAAATATAGTAAAACTGTTAGGCCACTTTTTAACATTTTAATATTTAATATTTGTGAAGGTTGGCCTCAAATCTGTGGTATTATTGTGGTGTCTCAGTTAATGAAGGAGTTGACCTAAATCTGTGGTATTATTGTTGTCTCAGTTAATAAAGGGGTTGACCTAAATCTGTGGTATTATTGTTGTCTCAGTTAATATGGTATTATTGTTGTCTCAGTTAATAAAGGGGTTGACCTAAATCTGGTATTATTGTGGTGTCTCAGTTAGTGGATGGGTTGGATACTAAGACCCTGAACCTGTCGTGGCTGAGGTCTCAGCTGGGCCTGGTGTCCCAGGAGCCCATCCTGTTCGACTGCAGCATCTCAGAGAACATCCAGTACGGGGACAACAGCAGAGAGGTCTCCCAGGATGAGATAGAGGAGGCAGCCAAGAACGCCAACATCCATGACTTCATCATGGGCCTGCCAGAGGTATAGTAACAGTATAGTGAGGGAGATGGGAGGAGACAGGATAGGCTGTAGCTGTAGGATGATATTTGAAGTCTTCTCAAAGGGGATCCAAAAATGTCACTGGTGAGGTCACAGTAGAACTTAAACTAATGTATCTCTAAAGATATTCATATAGAATAGCTATTGACTAGCCCAAGACGGGCTGTTATGACTTTGTTTTAATTTATATTTTTAAGGTGTTCAATATAGACAAACACTATAAATTGTGTTGTTTTTGTTAGAAATACAATACCAGGGTTGGGGACAAGGGGACCCAGATGTCTGGAGGTCAGAAACAGAGGATAGCCATCGCCAGAGCACTGGTCAGGCAGCCTAAAGTACTGCTGCTGGATGAAGCCACTTCCGCCCTGGACACAGAGAGTGAGAAGGTAAGTCACATGGACATTGAGTGCCGACCATCTCATTTTCTACCTATTCATTAATTCATTAATTACTTAATGGCCTGGTCACACACAAAAGCTTATCTTCACACAGTATGTCCTCTCCCTCCTTCCCAAATAACCTCTCTGTCTTTCTGTTTCCTCCCTCCTTCTCTCTCTCCCTCCCTCCCCCAGATTGTCCAACAGGCATTAGATGCCGCCCGGCAGGGCCGCACCTGCATCGTGATCGCCCATCGCCTGTCTACCATCCAGAACGCAGACCAGATAGCGGTAATTCAGTATGGTCAGGTGACAGAGCAGGGTACACATACTGACCTCATGGCTAAAGGGGGGGCTTACTATGCCCTGGTCAACGCCCAGGTCAACCACTAACTCATATTCAGATTGATGTTTTGCAGCGTACGTACTGTTCTGTTGAATGTTGTTTTGTGAGCTCTTTTTATTGAGCTGCACTTCTTAGCCAGGTCCCCTTGAGAAAGAGGTCTCCTGTCTATAATGGGACTTCCTGGTTAAATGAAGGTTATTTATAAAAATGTATAAAGAATAAGGAATCTATATGGATAATGATATGGCAGCCATAACTCACTTTGAACGGACTGCTAAAATTATGTTCAATTGCATGATACAAATTGTCTCAGTGTCAATTGGTTTGATCACATGTAGGTGGTGCACTGAAATGTAGGCTATTGGTTACTCACTGTATTAGTCACTTTAGCAGTAATGCTGGAGCACGGACATCAGCGAAAATAAGTTAAGCTGCCTCGAATGAATGAACTGTTCTTGACCATGGCACCTTTCATTGTCTGAAGACAACAGGTACAGTATGTATTTCTATAAGAAAACAGAGACACATTATCACAGTGAAATGAGGGATAAAAGAGTGATTGGGAAAGGTTGTATACCTGTAAATATGGAGAGGTTGATGTTCAGAAGACTGTTGTATGTTATTGTATACTGTGATATTTTACTATTTTAAACGGGGACACTATGTGCTCTGGTGCTGCAAAGTATGCATTTGAAGAATATCTATATATTTAAATGAGTACACTGGCGTGTAAGGCTGTTACTTGTTTGTAAATATGCATTCAAATAAACATTACATCCCATAACATGTCTTTTTTAACCTGATTCTAAAGTGACATAATGATTCATCTAAATCTAAATTAGATTGTGGGGAATATGTCAATACATTTTCAAATAAACTTGGAACTCGTTCATTTTAAATGAGACTAAATAGGCTACTGAAGTCTACAGAGGGTTGATGGACACAAGATGGCGCCCGTTACCAATGAAACACGTTAGTGGGGTAGTAGAACTTTCACAAGACTCCCATTCGATTGAGGCCCTATTTCAAATGCCGCTAAATGTAGCCAAGCACGGCTAACTTCGGTAAAATGACACTTGTTTTCCAACTGTAAAGAAGGTTTCAAATAACACTAGGTGGCATAATTGTATAAATATATGACCACGTCGTTTTAGTCTAGTGTTATGGAAATGATCTTATTTGGTTTACATTCCCCAAAAAATGGTGTAAAGGTAACATTTATTATCTTGCACGCCGGCAACATTAATTGTATTTCAACCTCTCGAATTCAATCAGAAATAATAGTCTACAGCTGGCCTTAAGAAAACTATTTTTAAAAACACGTTAAAATATTTTTGTTGTCATCAAAATCAAAAAATGATAAAATCGCGATAGTCCCAGGCTCGGTGTTCAATGATCTCGGCCTATTTCAAAGACCCAACATGAAGCGATGAACCAGTTATCCCTATCGTACATGCCCTTCTCAGTCTAGTCAACCTAAAACATTTTGGGAGAAATGTATTATTCTTCGCCAATGTATTCACTTCAAATTACATATTTGTTTTATTAAGAGTTCTAAGAGTTTTATATATTAACGTAGCCTACATTTTCCCACAGCAGGTGAAACATGCCGCTGCACTGTTTCCCAAATCCAGTAGCTGATTTTGTTCTGGGTGCCACTGCCAAGATTACTCAGATATATACTATAGACAGACTATAGTTTTTTTTAAAGCAATAAATATAATCTATTTCGTGGGAATAATTTTGTGGCTCTAGAGAAGTTTGCACTACAATACATATAAGTATTATGATGGAAATTATTTGACGGATCTATCAAAGTTTTGCGCCTCAACGTTTTAATCTGAATTTTGCCCATTTTACATTTTGTTTTGTTTGAATAATGCTGATATTAATAACATCCTATACATATGACCTTATGGAAAATTAACAAGTACTGTAAAGTTATACATATTAGAAAGAAAAACTACTTCTGTCTATTTCTAAAAGTGACACGTTACATTCGCAAAAATATGGAACAGGTTTAAGCACGCAGCATTTTCTTTATGGACGTTGAGCTTTTATCATTCCAGAAAATGAGATGGGACCACAAGAAAATTATAATACTTAAAATAGTAGTTACAGTATTTATTTTTCAAACATGGTCATGCAATCCAGCCTGTTTGTTTTTAATGTGGATGTTCGTTACTCAAACTACCCAAACTGTCAGACACGTATCTTGGCGTGGAAACGTCATATATACTATATACTTTTATTATAATTGCCCATCGTTAATAACAATTTCATTACATACATTCAAATATATAATTGTATTTGTTTTTATATAAAATGTTTTGCACATCTGGATGTAAAACGTCACAGAAAGAAAGCTCTAATAGCTAATACTAATTTATTAAGAAAAACTAAACCTATGGTTTAGGCTATGAAATTCTGATGAAAGAATATGTTCTATTAAATAGTTTGTTTGAACTTTCGTATTTGTTTGAGAAGCAGCAGATCGGAGAATCAAAGACATTTGATTGAATGAACTTGTAATTGTACATAAAAAAGTAATGTGCAGCATCGGCCTATGTCAACTATTTCTGAAATTGCCACAGCATAGCAACATTTGGGTGGGCTTACAAGTAACAATTTTAGCCTACTTCTAAATTGCAAGAATAGCTTTGTCGACTGTGCCAATGACGTGTTCAATTTCAATTAGGAAGCAAACAAACTCCAGTCTAAACGAATTGATTCTGAATCCATACCGACTTTATTGAGTGGCTTAAATTAGAAAGCCAGTCTCTGAGAAGCTGATACTTGTGAATTTAACGTCACTTTACAACATGCTTACTTAAATTAAAAGATGAGAATAATAAACAGTGAATGATTTCGAAATCTTCTTACAAATAAATTCAAAGTGCGTCTATTAAAAGACTCAGAAATACAAGTAAAACTCGTGGTTAAATATAACTCCCCACAATAACATTTTTTATATCCTGACAAACAAACAAAACAAAATAAAACAATAATGTCAAAATACACTTCCGTACATGTTCAGATATTTCTTTCTTACTAGAGCCAAATTTACAACTAGAAATGACTATACAAAATCGTCTCATGGACAAATACATAACTCACCTTTACATTGGTGCAGGATAATTTTCTAGGCTATTACATTTCATTATATACAGCCTTGCAGTGACGTGAAATGTAATTATTCATTACAAACTTGGACAGGCTCTTTCTGATAGTATCCGTGGAGCGTTTAACCAACGGGTGACATAACGTTTCCTCCATTATTAATAATAAACAGGTGATGTGTTCGATAGGGTAGATCAGGACATAAAGAAAACGTGGATCACCGCACATAAACAGCTACAGTGATTTGTCCTACAAAGGAGCCGCCGAAAAGGACGCGTACTGATCATTTCAGTGTTCAACAGGCTAATAAAGTGCCACAGTTTGGTTTTTGAATAAAAGTACGTCAGCACAGCAGTAACACGATATTGCAGGACACATATTATCACCAAGTGATAGAACAACGTTGTCTATTTCTTGCTTATTGTAATACCCATGTAATAACCATGTTGCGTAAAAACACTCAAAAGGGTACATACACCAAAGTATAGGCCTCCCCGGTTGGATCAGTCTGTGCGTTAGAAGAACACTGATGTGTTTACATTGTGCCCCGTGTTCCAGTGTGCCTTCAGGATTACTTTACCAGTACTGTATTTGACCTGGACACCCCACGTCATCAATAGGCTACTAGGAGATATCATTTGATCAGTAGTCTAAATCACTTGATTAACTCAACTTGCACACATTAGCATAATTACGCATACTCAGCGTATGTCCACTGTAGTTTAGCTTCATTTCCCTCAGATCATATGCTTTTCTCAGATATTATACTTAGTTGAGAGAGTTTAGAAAGGCCGTTCGTTTCCCGTTCCCGGGGTAGATTCGGGAGCTTGCAACAGGTCGGGGAATGGCATCGAGGGCCCCCCTCGGTGCACTGTGCTCACTGTCGGTATCGCTTCTTTTCCCCCGCTGCCAGAGCCAGACCCGGCGGAGCCCCCGGCGCTGTGAGTCTTTACGTGTTTACTCAGATGGTCGCTCCGCATAAACCTCTTGTTGCAGACGGGACAGGCGAATCTTTTCTCCCGGTGTGCGTGCGCAAGTGTCGCTGGAGCTCATCAGAGCGCGTAAACCTCTTCCCGCAAAAACAGCCAGTTACACACAAACGGTCTTTCTCCGGTGTGCCACCTCCAAGTGCGCCTTGAGGTGCGACGTTTTGCCGTAAACCTTTCCACAGCCCGGAATGCTTGACAGCTCATGGAGCCTTTCCTCCGCAGACTTGCTCCTGCCGGCCCCAGCCTTTCCGACTCCTGACAGTTGGGACAGTCGCAGGTGGCTCTGCCAGAGTAGCGCCGTGCGGAGGACCGGGAGACCCGCTAGAGAGGCCGTTGGCCCCCCAGATAACATATTCCCCCTGCTCCGCCTAATGGAGACGGACTGGAGTCCTGATAAGAGGATAACACCGGCTTGTAACCGTCCATCAGGTGTTGTCCGGTTGTCAAAAGGTGTGGAGAGGGACTTGTACTGAAGGCTGAGTGACTTAGGCTGGAGTAATCGGAATTGTAGCCCCTAAAGGAGAGTGTAACGATGTCTGGAGTCCACCGGAGTGCAACGAGGACTGTAGAGCTGCTCCACTCGGGTTCTGAACATCAATCCAACCCGCTCCCACATCCCACCATGCAGACCTGCTGGTGGTACCAACCTCTCCTGTGGGGGATACCATGATGGGATGACTTGAACCAGGACTCGTACGGATGTGCAACGTCATTCTCGGGTAGATGCTGCCTTGCAGACTGTCCACTGAGGAGTGCACCTTGAAATGAAGACGGGCTGATGGCTGGGTTCTTGAGAACTGTTTGTAACGGAGGCCTGAAATACAGAATAGTCGTTTCCAAAGTGGGGCGTGGATGAGTTGCCGGTTAGGGAGAAGGCACTGGAACCGGGAGAGCTGTTAGTGCCAAACGAGTCCGATAGACCAGCTCCGTTACGGACACCCAAACCGGGCCAGGCCGGACCCAAGGCTGCAGCTGCTGGCGGTGGCTCGCTTCACGGGTGGAAGCCTTTCCCAAAAGATGAAGAATTATCCGAAATGGAGGATGGTGATGGGCTCGGACTCCCTATCTTGTTGCATGTCGCAGCCAACATGGCTAAAGGAGTCGATCCTAGCCTCGGCTCCTCCTGAAATGACAAGAAACAACATGTTGATATCGATAACGAACTTTTCAGTTTGCTTGGTCAGTTGGTGCCTAATAGCCTTTCCTATAGTAGGCTACAATAACAATGATTATTTGGTCGGTGAAAAGTTCATTCCGTGCTAATGCAAAAGCTACTTTGTAAACTAGTTCCATTTGCAATAGGCCAACTAGCGGGACAGTTTAAACAGGCATCTTTTCCAAGTCATAACAGAGTCATAACATACCTGTAGACTGAGATGAAATAGAACGCACCAAAATGTAGCTATAACAAAACTATTAAATGACGTTACATATGACACATGTACAACAACATGCGCGTCTTGTGCACATCAGTAGAAAGTTATATCCCGCGCGCGTCTCTCTGTCGTTGCGAAATGAATCTCAGCTTTTTACTCGTGACCCACTTGCTTAAAACATAATCAACGAACTGTCTTTCCTAGTGTGACGGAAGCAATGTTAATCCCCTCCGCTGGACAATAAAATAACTAATTAAACCAGCAAGAAACCCCTTAGACTCACCCCTAGAAGTGAAGTTGCCATCACAAAAGTGCCCTCCTCAGAGGATCTTTTTATATTTATGAATCACGGCAGTGTTTTTTTAGAGGTGTGCACACAATGATGTGTTCCGCCCATTCCACCACAATTGTAGGTCCTCTCCGGCTTTGAAGTACCGCTGTGACACGGGCGACCAATCAGCGCCTCTGTTCCACCACACTGCCACATTCTAACGTGAGGTCATCAGTAGACTACTTCAGACAGCTCTCCACCCCTTCACCACCCTCTTCATAATAAAAGAACGGAAGAAGGTAAAGTTAAATGAGAGTGAAAATAATTACTATTCAAATTTGAAAGAGGAAATTTGGGAATTTTATTTATTTACGATTAAAATGAGACTACTTGTGCTATTATTTATTGTTATCGTAATTATTGTTATCAGGTTATTATTCGTTGTTGCTGTTATTGTTATTTATATTTTGTGGTTATTACAGTGGTATCAAACATTTGTATATGACTATTTAGGAGATTTTCAATCCCTTTTTCAAAGCTTTTGCTTCACTTTGTACCAGTGTTACATTGAGGACACAGATGTCTTAGCTAACCTTCTGTGGCATATTTCCTTCGAAGTTTTACATTAATGTTGTTGTCATTACTTTTAAGTAATTCATGCGAACAACGATTATGAAGCCTTACAAAAGACTCCACTGTTTTCACATGCAGGACCAATATTACCTTTTTTGAAAATGTCACTTTACTGTAATTGCATTCAATTATTTTGACAATTTTGATTAAAACTACAATGCACTACATTCCAGAAAATAGATGACTGACTTTATCATTAACTTCATAGTATGACAAAATAATTATACACTTCATTTAGCTAGTTCGTTTACATTGGTACATCAGTCCACGGAGTTACAGTGTGTGTGTGTGTGTATGTGTGTGCTTCATTTAATTTAATCATTCTTACCTTTCCCTGTTTTGTGTGTCCATTTGAGATCTGTGTAGCCTCATTATATCGTTGATAATTAATCAATTGGATCTTAGATGAAACAGTGTAGCCTACAGGCGCATTACAACGATACAATGCACATTTCTGTCTGTTTTCGTACAGCCTTTGCGGATCTTACACATTCGATCAAATATAAAATTAAAATCTATTTTGATAATATCGAATATGTTCCATCACATCTCAACTGTTATGAGCCCATGTAGCTGAGTACATGTACATAATAATAATAATAGCTTCCGTTCGTTACATAACAGGGACTTGAAGGCCATAACAACCCGGGGACTCTCTCTCATTTTCCCCTGTCGCTCTCCCCATCTCTCTCTCTCTATCATTCTCTCTCTCTCTTCCCCTCGCTATATTAGCATGCAATGTGCATTGGCAGCATAAATTTCATTTGAATTTCAAATTTAATAACGCAGGAGGTTTTTAATCATGCGTAGTTTTATATGTTTGATATTAACATGCTTATTGACCGGGTCTGTTGACCAGCTTGGTCATTACAAGACAGCGAAAAGTTAATTAAAACGACCAGGGATTATTCATCACATCATCTGCCTAAACCATGTCGCTTCCTTTATTACACTGTGTGATAGATGGACTATCTGATTAATTCCTCTGTTTCTTCGATTGGTCAACAGCTTTTTGATTTAATTTACGCTGCTAGAGCGAACAAGGTGCAGTCAAATGTGTCCATAGTGCTGAAAACAAAATATGAAATAAATACATATCTAGGCTAAGTAACAGAGAGCATTGGACTAAAAATTATTACTATAAATGTAGTAACAGTTGTGCTGTGTCATGTCTATGCACCAGTCTAATATTGACATAATCATTTCTCGTGTTCATTCAATAACTGTAGAAATAGTTTAACAATTGTAGTAGGCCTTTGTTAAAAACACGTCTTTTGAGTTCTTCACAGCTCAGTTTTACATTTTATCATGGGTTATTATTGACTGTGATTTCTGCAAATATTGAAATAGAAACCTTATTTGAAAATAAATCAAACTTTAGATTTGTAAACTTGCCTGTAGCTTAATTAATGCAACCATTCATTTAGCTTATAATTTCGGGAAAACTGGGTCTCCAATATTAAACTTAAAACTCACTAATATGCTATTTAACATTTATGATAACCATAAAAACAATACAGAGTTTCCATAAGAATAGAAGTACACGCTATACTAGAACTCAATCAGTTGATTAGTTGACGTCATTTCTCCCTAAACAATTTAGGTCAAATGACGATAACAACAACAAAAAGTCCAAAACGTTAAAGAGATACACCAAATTATTTGAAAATACAATGTGTAGCCTAGATAGAGGCTTTACATACCGTGCTCCACTCGGCGCCATATTGATATCGATTGACCCTCGATGTTTCTGTCTGTAGTGCACGAGGCTGAGCGCGCAGCGCTGCATCCCCTCCACCCGCAGGCGGTACAACAGTAGACCCTGTCTCCTGCAAGATAAATGGTACTTGGGAATTGCGTTTAATTAGGAATAACTGAGGAGAGAGAGGCTTGCTCGTCCACCGGTGGTCTAATCACAACATGTGTCTGCCAACTGACAAGGTTGCGCAGTCACGTGCTTACCTAAATATCCCAGGTATGAGAGCTAACATAAGGTATGCAAACATGTGATGCTGCGTTTTTCTACAGATGGAGAAAGATGGAGAGGTTATCTTTATAAACAAGTCCCCATGTGTGAAAACCATGAAATGTCACATTGACAAATTGCTGGGTTGTAATTATCAAGCAGGCTGATTTGATAGGTCAGCAAGATCACAGTTCCCATGCAACATGTTTCAACGTGTCACTAATGGACAACTACATCACTGATGGTAGAGAGAGATTGGACACTTCCAAATGGTCAGTTGACTTTACATTTTTACTTAGGGTGGTTTTACCCATCCGGATTTTAATAAAACAATTCCCTTTGTCGGTAATTTGTGCGCACAGACTCTCTCCCATAAACCTTCCCGTCACAGTGAGGGTGGGTTGGCCTGAGTTCATATGGTGAGGCCGGGCACAGGTTGTTCTTTCTGATCGCCTGTCTCCCCACTAACTGTACGTCACATTGAACAGATGTCCCCATTTAGGGCTTTCTTTCTCCTACACGCATGGACTATATTAGCCATCATGAAATCAAACTCCAAACCTGTCGCTTTCACCGCCATAATGACCGCGTTATTCAGGGCCGCTGAGCACGAACAAAATGTGCTCAATATTGTCTTCTTTACAATTATTCTGCATAGAAAATGAAGGGAAGGAGACTCTGAGGGGGAAGTAGCCAGATGAAAGGGATAGAGAACTTACTCTAAATGTGGTGATTTACAAAGCAACTTGATCATCTCAGGTCTTACTGCTGAAGATCCATGCTCGGAAGTAAACTGCAGGTTGAGGCTTGCCACAGCAATTATTAAACTTATCATGGTGAAATGAGATCTTTGCATAAAAACCATGCATATAATTGTCTTGGAAGAATGACAAAAACAAAACCATCGTTTGTGAGTTTAGGGGCACCACCTCATGTTAAATGAAGAGAAATAAAGAGTTGAGTGTCCTAGGGTAGCTTACAGATGCCTATTAAACCCATGTTTCAACCCTGCCATACTTAGCCGATGATATGTTGTTTTATGCAAGATATCTCAAGTGACATAATAGGATTTCAGGACAGTGTGTTTGAGTGGCTCCACTATTCCACTATTGTTACTCACTCTGCCCATGATGTGATCATATCTATAGCATGGTGTTAACTCAAGTGACAGAACAGGATAATGGGACACAAAGTGTTTTTGACTGACTGACTGCTGGTGTGGGCTAGTGGTGGTTCCCTCCCTCTCCTCCTCTCTCTCCTCCTCTCCTCTCCTCTCCTCTCCTCTCCTCCTCTCCTCTCCCTCCTCTCCTCTCCCTCTCCTCCCTCTCCTCTCCTCTCCTCTCCTCTCCTCTCCTCTCTCCTCTCCTCTCCTCCCTCTCCTCTCCTCTCCTTCACCATGTAGGAGGTTAGGAGGAGCAGATGTCTGTCTGTCCTGTGAGCTGCCAAGTAGGTCTGAAGCAGGGGAGCCACTGGCACAAGGGCCCAAATGGTGTGACAAAGGATGTGGGAAGCCTGTCTCCGCCTGGGTGAGCCACACTCACTGAGGGCCTCCCCTCTCCCAGCAAGCCAGCAGGGACACAGAGGTAGTGTGTTCCAAATAGCACCCTATTCCCACTATATAGTGCACTACATTTGACCAGAGCCCTATAGCGAAAGGACGCCATTTGGCGTGGACAGATGGACAGAGCCAGGGACACAGAGAGCCAGGGACACAGAGAGCCAGGGACACAGAGAGCCAGGGTCACAGAGAGCCAGGGACACAGAGAGCCAGGGACACAGAGAGCCAGGGACACAGAAAGACAGGGACACAGAGAGACAGTGACAGAGACAGAGTCGGGGCAGCAAACAAACCCATGTGTTACACAGCATACTGTTGTGGTTCAGAGATGCATGCACACATAAACACATAGAAACACATACACACATGCACAGAGATACTCACATGCATGTATAGACGGTTTGCACTCAAGGATCACGCATAACATAGCGGACGCACACACACACACACACACACACACACACACACACACACACACACACACACACACACACACACACACACACACACACACACACACACACACACACACACACACACACACACACACACCAACACCAATGGGTGACGAAGATGACCATATTTTGATTGAGAGTAAATATACTTTATAATCACAGTGTCATGAAACAATGCAACATACAGTGTAATTGAGTTTATTTCAGTGGCTTTCATATCCCATCCAACTCTGTATCAGTAAATTAGTATCAGTGGGTGGTGCTCCGCTCAGAAGAGAGATTTAAAAGCTCCTAAATATCTT
This sequence comes from Oncorhynchus gorbuscha, assembly GCF_021184085.1. Classification (NCBI taxonomy): domain Eukaryota; kingdom Metazoa; phylum Chordata; class Actinopteri; order Salmoniformes; family Salmonidae; genus Oncorhynchus; species Oncorhynchus gorbuscha. Next base: position 18,994 of record NW_025748048.1, on the reverse strand, counting down.
ATCACGGTGAGTTGGCTAGATTTACCTACGTATAGCCATTACAGACATCAGACAACTTGAAGACATTGTTAAGAAATAACATTGAAACTGTAGCTAGAATCCTCAAAACCCAAGCAAAGCTATCATAATGATTCTATTTTAAAAGCTCAAAGACATGCAAAATGTTTGTTTTCATGTAAACAAATCCCCTGGTAAGACACTGTGTGCTGAAACTCTGGTGTTTATCCATTACAGTATTGGGAGATTTTAGAGCGTACAACTCTCTTTCTTTACTTTTTACACGTTTTGAAGTAATGTACTTTATCTGGGATGTCACTTCAGTCAGAGAGAGAGTGTGGCAGGCAGGCTTTTTCTGGGCCAGGCCAGAAGGTCATCAACAGTGGGACAATAGTGTTCCCTCATAGTGCTCCCAGGCACAGGTGTGCAACATGGCCGTGCTGAAGAGAAACACTGGACCATAAACAATGATATAAATGTCTGAAAGATAAAATGGCACAGTTAACAATCTTTTGACTGCCTTAACCTCTGATCTTTGTGACATATCGATCAGCCAGCTGCTGGCGGTGTTGTGCCTAGCGGGACCTCTTTGGTTCAGGGATGAATGGATTGGGGCTGGGGCCTCCAAAGGCTTTTTATCCTCCTTTTATCTTAGCTTTTTTTGGTGGGGAAATAGTGTAATAAAATGTTTTAGGTTTCATTTTAAAGAGCTTTTTCTTTGAGAATGTAATAGTTAGGTAATGGAATATAGTTGATAGTTAATAAATGCTTTACTTGTGGACCATGTACTAGTTAGCTCCATGGTTCTATTTTAGAGTTTTAACAAGTCACAACAGAACCTTATTCTCTGTTCCCTGCACAGGTGTTAGTGACGCAATGCAGTACGTTCTAAGTTTACAGGAAAAGATTCAACACCAAGAGAGCTACTGGGTAATTTACATGGACATAATTGGTCCTATGTAATATCAAGCTAATTGTATGCTAAAACAACACATGTCCCCAGAGGAGGCTGAAGTGAAGGCTGGGGGAGGCTGTAAGTCCATGATGGCAGTGATGGTGTGCTAATGATCACTCTTAACACCTGTCTGTCACTGGGACTATGTACATCAGCCTAGATGCACGTCTCCAGCTGCTTGGGCTGTTAGGCATGTAGGGCCCAGATCCAACTGTAGGAACCAAGGGACAAGGAACAGAAGGAACAAAAGAGACATTATGGAAGTTTAGTTGCTACTTTGAGGTCGTATTTAGGCTTTAATGTTGGCTGTATGGTCCATACATACAGTAAATGATATAATAATTATTATTATCTACAAGCCACACGCTGTTGATCCCCAAGCTGCCTGTGTGTTTCACTCTCTCTTCGGGATCAATACGTATCATTGTTGGGGAGACACTCAGACAGCTTCTCCAGTAGTGTGTTCAGCGTGAAGTTACTGTTTCTTCTGATTTGACATACGCTTCACAGTTCACACAAATGACTGGCCATCTCACGATAGATACAAAGTGGTTGTTTATCCCCATAGCGAGTCTGATTAACTGTTGGCCCAGCTGATAACGCCTCGTTCACTCTTTTCATGTCTAGGGCTGTGTGTTTGGTACATGACTGGGAGGCGATACATTGCTGTGTCTGAGCGTCCAGGAATAAGGCAGTTTACAGTATATTGTGCTGCCATTTGGTTTGACAAGTGCGTCTGCAGGCCACGGGTCCTCTTATTGGCATTCAGCGAGCCCAGGCGTTACACTTTGCCTGTGTGGCGGCAGCCTAAGAGACAGGCGGGCTGGAGGAGAGGGAGGAGGCAGGCATACAGCGTCAAGTACCTAGGATTAGCCTGGCCCTTCAACTTTCTCTAATTATCCTCCTGCAGGCATTCTGGCTGTGGGATAATAATGGAAGTCTGTGTGTTAAAAGCCCCATCACCCCTCAAGTGTGGGTGGAGAAGAGCGAGCGAGAGGAGAGAAATGTTTGCTTTCCTTGTTACGTCACCCATGGAACACAATAGATACACATCAAATCAAATCAAATCAAATCAAATTTATTTATAGCCCTTCGTACATGTTATCTCAAAGTGCTGTACAGGAAACTAAAACCCCAAACAGCAAACAATGGAAAAGCACGGTGGCTGGGAAAAACTCCCTAGAAAGGCCAAAACCTAGGAAGAAACCTAGAGGAACCGGGCTATGTGGGGTGGCCAGTCCTCTTCTGGCTGTGCCGAGAAAGAACATGACCAAGATGTTCAAATGTTCATAAATGACCAGCATGGTCAAATAATAATAAGGGAACAGTTGAAACTGGAGACATCAACGGGGACAGCAAAGAACCATCATGTCAGGTAGTCCTGGGGCACGGTCTAGGGCTCAGGTCCTCAGAGAAGAGAAAGAAAGAGAATTAGAGAGAGCATTGTGGGGTGGCCAGTCCTCTTCTGGCTGTGCCAGGTGGAGATGAACGTGGCCAAGATAAATGTTCATAAATGACCAGCATGGTTGAATAATAGTAAGGCAGAACAGTTGAAGCTGGAGCAGGAGCATGGCCAGGTGGAAAACAAGGTAGTCCAACAAAAAACTGGAGCAGCAGCATGGCCAGGTGGACTGGGGACAGCAAGTCATCATGTCAGGTAGTCCTGGGGCATGGTTGGGCTCAGGTTTTAGGTTTACACAGAAAATAGGACAGAAGTACTCAGATAAACAAACTGACCCTAGCCCCCGAAACACATGAAAAATACTGGATGAGACAGGAGGGGTCAGGAGACACTGTTACCGAGGACACCCCGGACAGGGCCAAACACATGACTTTGTTTTGTTAGTTCACTGAGCACATGAAAGTATGTTCTTAGAAAGTACTTGTACCCCTGGGCACAGACATCAACGTTTAGTTTTGATTTACATTTGGTTGAGTTGTCGGCTAATGAAACATTATTTGACACGAAACAACAAAAAAACAACCAAAATGTGATTCAAGAGAAGTTACCGTAGTCATCACATAAAATGTTTGTGTTTAAATGATGTGGAAACAACATTGATTCAACCAGTTTTGCTAATGGGTAGGTTCTTTATACTTGTGAACTGTAGCCAATGAATCCATATCAACAATGATGTTCACATTGCCTTAATGGTGACTTTAGAGCTGCAGCACAATGTTGTGGACGTGATAATAGACTTGTGAAACGCCATGTCACACACGTTTCAGGTAAGTCAATCTCCAGAACATTGGATGAAAGTTTTAATCTGTGAACATATTCTATTGTGACGGAGGATCAACTGTTACAACCTGTGAACATATTCTAATATGAGGGAGTGAGCAGTGACACAATTATCACATTTCCAGAACATTATTCAGTTTTACTTACTGAATGTGTACTAAACATTTCACCTCTCTATTATCCTACATTGACAGACAGCAGGGCCGGTCCTCTGCTGTCATCTCTTCATCTGATGTCTTATTTTCCTGGTAACGCCCTTATTCTTCTCTCAAGTACGTACACGTGGTGATAATACAGAAAAAGCTGAGCGAAAACACAATGCTTTAATTAAGACCTGGAGTGATTTCCCTGAGAGGGGGAGATTGTCTGCTTCCCATGTAGTTAGTTCATCATGCAGTAAAGAGGTTGACTTGTCCTTCCCTTCCCTGACAATTGGTTTTAATCAGCTAGCATGCCTCTCCAGGCTGATCATTTCTGCTCAATTGACAAGGGTGGTGGATGCCTCTGAAAATCACTAGGACTGGGCTAAGGCCACTGGGCGAAGGCTACTGGGCGAAGGCCACTGGGGCGAAGGCTACTGGGCTAAGGCTGGGCTAAGGCCACTGGGATAAGGCTAAAGGCCACTGGGCGAAGGCTACTGGGCTAGGTCACTGGGCGAAGGCTACTGGGCTAAGGCTAAGGCCACTGGGCTAAGGCTACTACTGGGCTAAGGCCACTGGGATAAGGCAAGGCCACTGGGCGAAGGCTACTGGGCGAAGGCTACTGGGCTAAGGCCACTGGGCGAAGGCTACTGGGCCAAGGCCACTGGGCGAAGGCTACTGGGCTGAAGGCTACTGGGCTAAGTCTACTGGGCTAAGGCCACTGGGATAAGGCTACTGGGCTAAGGCTACTGGGCTAAGGCCACTGGCCAAGGCTACTGGGCTAAAGGCTACTGGGCTAAGTCTACTGGGCTAAGTCTCACTGGGCTAAGGCTACTGGGCTAAGGCCACTGGGCTAAGGCTACTGGGCGAGAGCTCACTGGGCGAAGGCTACTGGGCTAAGGCCACTGGGCTAAGGCTACTGGGCTAAGTCTACTGGGCTAAGGCTACTGGGCTAAGACCACTGGGCTAAGTCTACTGGGCTAAGTCTACTGGGCTAAGGCTACTGGGCTAAGGCCACTGGGCTAAGGCTACTGGGCTAAGTCTACTGGGCTAAGTCTGCTGGGCTAAGGCCACTGGGCAAGGCTACTGGGCTAAGGCTACTGGGCTAAGGCTACTGGGCTAAAGCCACTGGGCTAAGGCTACTGGGCTAAGGCTGCTGGCGTCAATATCTTTGGCTTCAGTGCTTTTTAAACAGCATATCCTGGTGCACATCTATATTTTCTCTACAAGGATATGTGTTGCCGTGGCCAATACGTCTCTGGTGTTGTTTCGTCTTTGAAGAATAGCAAAGTGGTGTGGGGTATTTTGGAGCAATGTTTTGCTTTGCTGAGAGAAACATAAACTGTGAGGTTGGTTTGTAACCCCAGCAACACAGTCTTGTAGTAGGTTGCCAAAACATTAACAGGTTTCACTGGCTTTCTTTCACTTTTTAAGCGCAATACATTCATGTAATGTTCATGGGCTGTTGCTAGAATGACAACGTCATTTATGTGTCAAAGAGAAACCCACAATGCACATCTTTTGGATTATTTTGATGATTTTACGAAATGTCTGTTTTCTGTTTTCACTTCACGTGGCACCTACACATGCAGACTGTGCAAGTGTGGAAGTACAAACTGTGATTTGAAGTAAAGTGGGGTGGGGAGGGAGGAAGGGGAGAGGGATAGAGGGATGAGTATGAGGAGGAAGCTAGGACCCACTTCTCGCCCTGCAATTTAATCACTGTACACCCAGGAAAGTATTGACAGTTGTCCTGTGGAAGCTATTAAAGTTGCTGTCCAAGGTTAAATGAAATTGCAGTTTATCAAGGCAGCGTTGAGAAAATAAGGAATCTGTTCATGGCTGTTGATTAATGTGGAGCCTGATCAACACAAGGGGTTCATTAAGCTATACATCACCGGGGTAATTTAACATGTCATCACGCTGCGGTCTCTTCCCGCAACATGTTTTGTGCGTGTGTGTGGTGTGTGTGTGTGTGTGTGTGTGTGTGTGTGTGTGTGTGTGTGTGTGTGTGTGTGTGTGTGTGTGTGTGTGTGTGTGTGTGTGTGTGTGTGTGTGTGTGCGTGCGTGCGTGTGTGTGGTGTGTGTGTGTGTCTGAGGTGCTCCCCATGGTCGTTTGCAACAGATGACACATGCAGCCACAGTCTCAGAGGGTATGGACGAGATGCGGCCCGTCGCCCCCCCTTTGTGACAGTCTGTATAATCTCCAACCAACCTAACCCCCAGTTATCAATGTTGACAACTACTGGGATAAAGACTAGAGTCTGACGGCAGCATTACAGAATAACATATCAGAAACTTTATTTATAATGTATATGGCAGTAGTACACATGAGTTAGTGCAGTAATACACATGACTTAGTGCAGTAGTACACATGACTTAGTGCAGTAGTACACATGACTTAGTGCAGTAATACACATGACTTAGTGCAGTAGTACACATGACTTAGTGCAGTAATACACATGACTTAGTGCAGTAATACACATGACTTAGTGCAGTAGTACACATGACTTAGTGCAGTAATACACATGACTTAGTGCAGTAATACACATGACTTAGTGCAGTAGTACACATGACTTAGTGCAGTAATACACATGACTTAGTGCAGTAGTACACATGACTTAGTGCAGTAATACACATGACTTAGTGCAGTAGTACACATGACTTAGTGCAGTAGTACACATGACTTAGTGCAGTAGTACACATGACTTAGTGCAGTAATACACATGACTTAGTGAAGTAATACACATGACTTAGTGAAGAAGTACACATGACTTAGTGAAGCAATACCTATAACTTAGTGAAGCAATACACATGACTTAGTGCAGTAACACACATGACTTAGTGCATTAATACACATGACTTAGTGCAGTAACACACATGACTTAGTGAAGCAATACCTATAACTTAGTGAAGCAATACACATGACTTAGTGCATTAATACACATGACTTTGTGCAGTAATACACATGACTTAGTGAAGTAATATACATGACTTAGTGAAGCAATACATATGACTTAGTGAAGCAATACACATGACTTAGTGCAGTAACACATGACTTAGTGAAGTAATATACATTACTTAGTGAAGAAATACACATGACTTAGTGAAGCAATACACATGACTTAGTACAGTAATACACATGAATTAGTGAAGTAATATACATGACTTAGTGAAGCAATACACGTGACTTAGTGCATTAATACACATGAATTAGTGAAGTAATATACATGACTTAGTGAAGCAATACACGTGACTTAGTGCATTAATACACATGAATTAGTGCAGTAATGCACATAGCTTAGTGCAGAAATACACATAACTTTGTGCAGTGCATATCAGTATAGAAGACAGAGATAGTATTATAGTCATAAGTCACCACACCATCATTAAGTTTGCAGACAACACAATTGTGGTAGGCCTGATCACCAATAACAATGAGACAGCCTATAGGGAGGAGGTCACAGACCTGGCAGTGTGGTGCCAGGACAACAACCTCTCCCTCAACGTGATCAAGACAAAGGAGATGATCGTGGATTACAGGAAAAGGAGGGCCGACGCCCCTATTCTCATCGACAGGGCTGTAGTGGAGCAGGTTGAGAGCTTCAAATTCCTTGGTGTCCACATCACCAACAAACTATCATGGTCCAAACACACCAAGACAGTCGTAAAGAGGGCACGACAACGACTATTCCCTCTCACAAGACTGAAATTATTTGGCATGGGTCCTTAGATCCTCAAAGTTATTCAGCTGCACCATCGAGAGCATCCTGACTGGTTGCATCAGTGCCTGGTATCGCAACTGCTCGGCCTCCGACCACAAAGCGCTACAGATGGTAGTGCGTACTGGCCCAGTACATCACTGGGGCCAAGCTTCCCTGCCATCCAGGACCTCTATACCAGGCGGTGTTAGAGGAGGGCCCTAAAAGACTCCAGCCACCCCAAAAGACTCCAGCCACCCCAGTCATAGAAGGATCTCTACTACCACACGGCAAGCGTTTACCGGAGCCCCAAGTCTAGGTCCAAAAGGCTACTTAACAGCTTCTACTACCAAGCCATAAGACTGTAGGACAGCTAATCAAATGGCTACCCGGACTATATGCATTAACCCCCGCCCCCTTTTACGCTGCTGCTACTCGCTGTTTATTATTTTATTGTCTATGCATAGTCACTTTACCCCAACTGTACCTACATGTACATATTACCTCAATTACCTCTACTAACCTCTACCCCGCACACTGACTCGGTACCGGTACCCCCTGCATATAGCCTCACTATTGTTATTAAATTGTTGTTCTTTTATTTTTACATGAGTTTATCCAGTAAATATTTGTCTTAACTCTTATTTTTTTTTTAACTGCATGGTTGGTTTAGGGCTTGTAAGTAAGCATTTCACGGCAAGGTTGTATTCGCCACGTGATAAATCAAATTTGATTTGGTTTGACATGTTATTTTCCATTACGTTCACACATTTTCAGATGCAATGCATACGGTGCAGAACCAGGCCACAGAAGGTCACTATTCCTCCTCCTTGTCATGGACTCCTTTCTTATCTGTCATGGACTCTAACTACATCCACTGTCCATCTCTGTCATCAGGGCAGGATGGACTCTAACTACATCCACTGTCCATCTCTGTCATCAGGGCAGGATGGACTCTAACTACATCCACTGTCCATCTCTGTCATCAGGGCAGGATGGACTCTAACTAGCATCCACTGTCCATCTCTGTCATCAGGGCAGGATGGACTCTAACTACATCCACTGTCCATCTCTGTCATCAGGGCAGGATGGACTCTAACTCATCCACTGTCCATCTCTGTCATCAGGGCAGGATGGACTCTAACTACATCCACTGTCCATCTCTGTCATCAGGGCAGGATGGACTCTAACTACATCCACTGTCCATCTATGTCATCAGGGCAGGATGGACTCTAACTACATCCACTGTCCATCTCTGTCATCAGGGCAGGTAGGGTTTTGATCACTTGGGTTTTCTCTACTGTAGCTGCAGGACGGGACAGGCAGGAGACAGGACAGGCAGGAGACAGGACAACCAGGAGACAGGACAGGCAGGAGACAGGAGAGGCAGGACAGCCAGGAGACAGGACAGCCAGGAGACAGGACAGCCAGGAGACAGGACAACCAGGAGACAGGACAGGCAGGAGACAGTACAGGCAGGAGGCAGGACAGCCAGGAGACAGGACAGCCAGGAGACAGGACAGGCAGGAGACAGGACAGGCAGGAGAAAGGACAGCCAGGAGACAGGACAGGCAGGAGACAGGACAGGCAGGATACAGGACAGGCAGGGAGAGGACAGCCAGGAGACAGGACAGCGAGGAGACAGGACAGCCAGACCTGCATAAATAACAGAGGTTAGGTCCCTAATTGCTCCATACTCCCCATATAGTGCACTACTTTTGACCAGGGTCCCCAGGGAATAGGGTGCCATTTAGATGCAAACGGTGCTATGCTAATCAGGCCTCCCACCCGGTGTGGTTGTGATTTTTTCTTCTGGGGGATTTGTTTAGTGGAGGATAATTGATGGTGCTTGAGGGACAGGCGTGAGTTGGACATGAATCACGGGCGACGCGCCTCATGATAAGGAGCTGAAAGTCGTCCGTAATTAAGCAGGGCACTAGAGACCAATTGTTTGCAGAATGATTTGGCCGCCGGCTAATTGACACTAATTGTTTAATCTGATTTTTTCCCCCTCACAACGCCGTTAACTAAAAGTCAGGCCACTCTCTTGTGCACTCATCCACAGCACTGTGCATTAATACAGCAGAGGCTCACACAGTGGTTTTTTGTCAAAAGTAGTGCACTATATAGGGAATAGGGTGCAATTTGGGACACAATCACTGTGTTATGATGATAGGTGGTGTTTGGGGGGTGTGAGATAGAAGTTGGATCAGATCATGATGTACTGTTCATTCGGAAAGTATTCCAGACCCCTTGACTTTTTCCACATTTTTGTTACGTCACAGCCTCATTCTATAATGTATGAAATTGTTTTTCCCTCTCATCAATCTACATAATAGCCCATAATGACAAAGCAAAAACAGGTATTTAGAAATGTTTGCTACTCCCGGGTGGCACAGTGGTTAAGGGCGCTGTACTTTAGCGCCAGCTCTGCCATCAGAGACTCTGGGTTCCGCCCAGGCTCTGTTGTAACCGGCCGCGACCGGGAGGTCCGTGGGTGACGCACAATTGGCCTAGCGTCGTCCGGGTTAGGGAGGGCTTGGCCGGTAGGGATGTCCTTGTCTCATCGTGCACCAGTGACTTCTGTGGCGGGCCGGGCGCAGTGCGTAAGCAACCAAGGTTGCCAGGTGCACAGTGTTTCCTCCGACATTGCGCGGCTGGCTTCCGGGTTGGATGTGCGCCATGGTTAGAAGCAGTGCGGCTTGGTTGGTTGGGTTGTGTATCGGAGGACGCATGACTTTCAACCTTCGTCTCTCCCGAGAGCCCGTACGGGAGTTGTAGCGATGAGACAAGATAGTAGCTACTAAAAAACAATTGGATACCATGAAATTGGGGAGAAAAAAGGGGTCAAATAAAAATAAAAATAAATGTTTGCTAATTTATTCTAAATAAAAACGAAAATATCACATTTACCTAAGTTTTCAGACCCTTTATTCAGCACTTTGGCAGTGATTACAGCCTCGAGTCTTCCTTGGTATGATGCTACAGGCTTGGCACACTCTGTATTTGGGGAGTTTCTCCCATTCTTATCTGCAGATACTTCAAGCCTCAGGTGTTGGATGAGGAGCGTCGCTGCACGGTTATTTTCAGGTCTCTCCAGAGATGTTCGATGGGTTTCAATTCCCCGCTCTGGCTGGGCCACTCAAGGACATTCAGAGACTTGTCACGAAGCCACTCCTGTGTTACTCATTGTGTTTAGGTTGTTGTCCTGTTGGAAGGTGAACTTCACCCCAGTCTGAGGTCCTGAGCGCTCTGAAGCAGGTTTTCATCAAGGATCTCTGTACTTTGCTTCTTTCATCTTTCCCTCGATCCTGACTAGTCTACCAGTCCCTGATGCTGAAAAACCATCCCCAAAGCATGATGCTGCCACCACCATGCTTCACCGTAGGATGGTGCTATGTTTCCTCCAGATGTGAAACTTGGCATTCAGGCCAAAGAGTTCAATCTTGGTTTCATCAGACCAGAAAATGGTTTCTCATTGTCTGAGGCCTTTAGGTACCTTTGGCAAACTTTTGGCAAACTCCAAGCGGGCAGTTTTACTGAGGAGTGCCTTCCATCTGGCCACTCTACCATAAAGCCCTGATTGGTGGAGTGCTGCAGATGGTTGTCCTCTGGAAGTGTCTTCCATCTCCACAGAGAAACTCTGAGCTCTGTCAAGGCCTTTCTCCCCCTATTGCTCAGTTAGGCTGGACGGCCAGCTCTAAGAAGAGTCTTGGTGGTTCAAAACTTCTTCCATTTAAGAATGATGGCCACTGTGTTCTTGAGGACCTTCAATGCTGCAGAAATGTTTTGGTACCCTTCCCTAGATCTGTGCCTTGACACAATCCTGTCTCTGTGCTCTACAAACAATTCCTTCGACCTCTTGGCTTGGCTTTTGCTCTGACATGTACTGTCAACTGTGGACCTTGTACAGACAGGTGTGTGCCTTCCAAATCATGTCCAATCAATTGAATGTAGCACAAGTGGACTCCAATCAGGTTCTAGAAACATCTAATGGATGAATACTGAAACAGGATGCACCTGAGCTCAATATTGAGTCTCACTGCAAAGGGTCTGAATACTTGGCAATGTGATTTTTCATTTATTTCAAATTTTTTATTTGCACAAATTTCTAAAAGTCTGTTTTGCGTTTGTCATTGTGGGGGTTGTTGTATAGATTGATATGATTTTTTTATTTAATCAATTTTAGAATAAGGCTGTAACGTAATAAAATGTGAAAAAGTCAAGGGGTCTGAATTGCTCCCTAATGCACTGTATAATCATCACATTTTCTTATCTAAAAAGAGATCAGTAAGAAAAGACTGATCAAATTAAGATCCTACATCTGTAGTTGATTTATCGCATTGAGAGAAGGCTTATAAATTAACAATGTTAATCCTCCTCTTCCTCCTCCACTATTTTGTCTGAATGACATATACTGGTTTTTAATAGCAGCAATACTTATAATTAAGGGGTCAACATTACAGTAAAAGGAACATATTTTATGGCTCATTAACCAAAAATATTAGGACGGAGACTAGGCTATCACAACGGAGACTAGGCTATCACAACGGAGACTAGGTTACCACAACGGAGACTAGGTTACAACAACAGAGACTAGGCTACCACAACGGAGACTAGGCTATCACAACAGAGACTATCACAATGGAGACTATCACAACGGAGACTAGGCTATCACAACGGAGACTAGGCTATCACAACGGAGACTAGGCTATCACAACGAAACTAGGCTATCACAGGAGACTAGGCTACCACAACGGAGACTACTACCACAACAGAGCTAGGCTCACAACGGAGACTAGGCTACCACAACGGAGACTAGGCTACCACAACAGAGACTAGGCTATCACAACAACATTAGGCTACCACAACAGAGACTAGGCTACCAAACGGAGACTAGTCTATCACAACGGAGACTAGGCTATCACTACGGAGACTAGGACTAGGCTCAAAACAGACTAGAGAGACTAGGCTACCACAACAGACTAGGCTATCACAACGAGACTAGGCTACCACAACGGAGACTAGGCTACCACAACAGAGACTAGGCTATCACAACGGAAACTATCACAACGGAGACTAGGCTATCATAACGAGACTAGGCTACGGAGACTAGGCTATCACACAGACTAGGCTACTACAACGACTAGGCTACCAAAACGGAGACTAGGCTATCACAACGGAGACTAGGCTATCACAACGGAGACTAGGCTACCACAACGGAGACTAGGCTATCACAACGGAGACTATACACAACGGAGACTAGGCTACTACAACGGAGACTAGGCTATCACAACGGAGACTAGGCTACCACAACAGAGACTAGGCTATAGGTTATCACAACGGAGACTAGGCTACCACAACGGAGACTAGGCTATAGGCAACAACGGAGACTAGGCTATCACAACGGAGACTAGGCTATCACAACGGAGACTAGGCTACAACGGAGACAGGCTATCACAACGGAGACTAGGCTACCACAACGGAGACTAGGCTACCGCAACGGAGACTAGGCTATCACAACGGAGACTAGGCTATCACAACGGAGACTAGGCTATCACAACGGAGACTAGGCTACCAACGGAGACTAGGCTACTACAACGAGACTAGGCTACCACAACGGAGACTAGGCTATCACAACGGAGACTAGGCTACCACAACAGAGACTAGGCTACCACAACGGAGACTAGGCTACCACAACAGAGACTAGGCTACCACAACGGAGACTAGGCTATGTCGTAATGGGATGTTGGCAATCATAAGTCAACTCTACCCATACAGTATATGGGTCATAGAGATTCTATGGTATACAGTATTACAGCATTCTCCTTCTATCCTATAAGTGAATGACATGATCTTAATCATCTGGGTAGTAAGTACAGAAACCCTCAGGACTGTTGTTTTGATAAATACAGGACTTGGAAAACACTAAGAATATGGGATTTGACACCTGGTTATTGAGGATGAAGGACAATGGATATATTTCTGATATATTTCATGCTGTGTCACGAGAGTGGGTATAGGAGAAGACACCCTCATTATTACAGAGAGCTATAGCCTTTATGTTGCATTCGTGTGCTTTGGGAAGTGGGAAACATGGAATTGGGAAGTCATTAGTATGACTTGATTGTGTTCCAAGTGCTTTGAAGTCGGACCACTCTTCAACTAATACTTGATAAGCTAGCTAACATTGCTAATAATAAAGTTAGCTAGCTTATTTAACATTGACAATATGGTTAAACTAGCTACATTATCCACATTGCTAAATTTGTTATTGTCAAAAACAGATTTTTGTTGAAAAGGTGAAAGGTCAGTGGTGAAAACGTCACAACCGACAACTCCAGTAACAACATTTTCTCAGTGTCCCACTTTGTAGTTACGACTTTGAAGGTTGATCAAGTGAAACTTCCCAGTGGAGAACTCCGAACTTCCATTAACCCCGACAGCATGTGAACGCCCATTAGCCAGAAGAACCAGATTCATCATAATAGTAGCATAGCCACTTAGTATAGTCACTAGCATCTCTGTTAGCTTGCTAGCCTAATATACTGGCAGGCCGATGATTGACTTTATTGACATACAGTAAGTGAAGGACATAGGAACAAACGAGCAACAAACTTAGTTTGAAACACATTAAGCATCATTAAAATAGCCAAATGATGTAAATGAAAAAGCACCAAGCACGTTATGCTATGATCATCAATCTTGCACATTGCCAAAATCATTATGCAGTGTCAGTCCAATGTCTTTACTTTTACAAGGCTACGATAACAGAACCATTTGTTACCTTTGTGTTGAGTGTCCAGACGACTCAATTGACTTATTTGGGAGTTGTCACTCTTCATCTGGTTGCTTCTCAACATTACTGTGTCTCATGGTAACTGTCCCACCCAGGTCAATATATCCATATCTATCTGGAGCTCTGACAGTAGGGATCAAAGAGAGTGAGTGGCTGGCTGGTTGCTGGTAGGCTGACCATCCTACAGTGGGAGCCATTATTGTTAGACCAAACACTCCTGAACCCCTTGGGGATAACCCTCCCCTACTCTTTATTAAAATGGTCCGGCACAAAGTGCATTTGGAAAGTATCCAGACCCCTTGACTTTTTCCACATTTTGTTACGTTACAGCCTTATTCAAAAATGTCTTAAATAATGGCAAAGAAAAACACATTTTTAGAAATTTGAGCAAATTTTTAAAAAGGTTATAAAAACAGATACCTTACTTAGACAAGTATTCAGATCCGTTGCTTTGAGACTCTAAATTGAGCTCAGGTGCATCATGTTTCCATTGATCACCCTTGAGATGTTTCTACAACTTGATTGGACATGATTTGGAAAGAAACACACCTGTCTATACAAGGTCCCACAGTTGAGAGTGCATATCAGAGCAAAAACCAAGCCATGAGGTTGAAGAAATTGTCCGTAGAGCTCCGAGACAGGATTGTGTCTAGGCACAGATCTGGGGAAGGTTACAAAAACATTTCTGCAGCATTGAAGGTCCCCAAGAACAATCGGGCCTTGGTCAGGAGATGACCAAGAACCCGATGGTCACACTGACAGAGCTCCAGAGTTCATCTGTGGAGATGGGTGAACCTTCCAGAAGGACAATCTCTGCAGCACTCCACTAATCAGGCCTTTATGGTAGAGTAGCCAAACGGAAGCCACTCCTCAGTAAAAGGCACGTGACAGCCTGTTTGGAGTTTGCCAAAACGCACCTAAAGGACTCTCAGACCATAAAAAACAAGATTCTCTAGTCTGATGAAACCAAGATTGAACTCTTTGGCCATAATGCCAAGCGTCACGTCTGGAGGAAACCTGGCACCATATGTACGGTGAAGCATGGTGGTGGCAGCATCATGCCGTGGGGATGTTTTTCAGCAGCAGTGACTGGGAGACTAGTCAGATTGAGGGAAAGATGGACGGAGTAAAGTACAGAGCTTATCCTTGATGAAAACCTCTCCAGAGCGCTCAGGACCTCAGACTGGGGTGAAGGTTCATCTTCCAAAAGGACAATGACCCAGGGCACACAGCCAAGCCAACGCAGGAGTGGCTTCGTGACAAGTCCCTGAATGTACTGGAGTGGCCCAGCCAGAACCTGACCGATCGAATATCTCTGGGGAGACCTGAAAAATAGCTGTGCATCGACGCTCCCCATCCAACCTGGCAGAGCTTGAAAGTATCTGCAGACAAGAATGGGAGAAACTCCCAAATACAGGTGTGCCAAAGCCTGTAGCATCAGACACAAGAAGACTTGAGGCTGTAATCAGTGCCAAAGATGCTTCAACAAAGTACTGAGTAAAGGGTCTGAATACTTATATAAATGTGATACTTCCATTTTTTGTTTGTAATATATTTGCAAACATGTCTAAAAAACAGTTTTTGCTTTGTCATTATGGGTTATTGTGTGCTGGTAAGGATTTTTATTTAATTTAATCAATTTTAGAATAAGGATGTAACATAACAAAATGTGTAAAAAGTCACATACTTTCCGAATGCACTCTATACTTGTCCAAACCATTATACATTCCAAACTCATATACATCCTAATAAACTACTCAAACACATATCCTGATGAACAATACCTCACCGGCAAACAAACCAAGATTCCCAATATGCAAAACATGGCTGCTAAACTCCCATCCAATGTCTACTACCTACGATGTGTTTGTTGGTGTCAACTTCAATCATTTCTTTAGCTCTGCTAATATGAATATTGACAAGTCTTAGTCGATGGTAGAAAAGTGGTGTGTTGTGTCTCGGCGTGCGATGAGATGATGAAGTAGAACTAATCATTCCACATAAAGAGGGAGAAGACTTCCTCTCTATTTGATTAAACCAAGTCTCAATAACCAGAGCCATGATAGATGGGATCCTCACAAAGGAACATTAGATCCAACATGATTACATTTAACGCCAATTCACTTTGCAGCTTTTTTAATTAACACAAACTATGATGAGATATTAATGATTATTAGAGGGGGGCAGCAAAGTGTTGACACCCCCCCCCCCCCCCATACCCCACCACCCCCCATACAGGACAAAGCGAGCAGTAAACCAAACATACAGAATTTAATAGTACATATATTTAGTGAGAGTTCTCTATGACAACTTCAAATGGCCACCTTTAATGTAATTGTCCATCTCCATGACTTCAAAGCCTATACTGTGAACATGAATAGCTGTTGTTTTCCTCAATTCATAGCTGTTGGGGATCAATCAGACGAGAGCCACTCAGTATCATGTGCATCCAGTCATCTGTTTAGGTCCAATCCGCTGAGAGAATGATTAGCAACTTAAAGAGAGGTAGTGAGAACTTCTATGACAGTACAGTATCATGGAGACGGTGTTAGAGAAGCTCTGTAAAGACACACTGACAGTACAGTATCATGGAGACGGTGTTAGAGAAGCCTCTAAAGACACACTGACAGTACAGTATCATGGAGACGGTGTTAGAGAAGCCTCTAAAGACACACTGACAGTACAGTATCATGGAGACGGTGTTAGAGAAGCCTCTAAAGACACACTGACAGTACAGTATCATGGAGACGGTGTAGAGAAGCCTCTAAAGACACACTGACAGTACAGTATCATGGAGACGGTGTTAGAGAAGCCTCTAAAGACACACTGACAGTACAGTATCATGGAGACGGTGTTAGAGAAGCCTCTAAAGACACACTGACAGTACAGTATCATGGAGACGGTGTTAGAGAAGCCTCTAAAGACACACTGACAGTACAGTATCATGGAGACGGTGTTAGAGAAGCCTCTAAAGACACACTGACAGTACAGTATCATGGAGATGGTGTTAGAGAAGCCTCTAAAGACACACTGACAGTACAGTATCATGAGACGGTGTTAGAGAAGCCTCTAAAGACACACTGACAGTACAGTATCATGGAGATGGTGTAGAGAAGCCTCAAAGACACACTGACAGTACAGTATCATGGAGACGGTGTTAGAGAAGCCTCTGGGAAGACACACTGACAGTACAGTATCATGGAGACGGTGTTAGAGAAGCCTCTAAAGACACACTGACAGTACAGTATCATGGAGACGGGTGTTAGAGAAGCCACGACAGTACAGTATCATGGAGACGGTGTTAGAGAAGCCTCTAAAGACACTGACAGTACAGTATCATGGAGACGGTGTTAGAGAAGCCTCTAAAGACACACTGACAGTACAGTATCATGGAGACGGTGTTAGAGAAGCCTCTAAAGACACACTGACAGTACAGTATCATGGAGATGGTGTTAGAGAAGCTCTAAAGACACACTGACAGTACAGTATCATGGAGACGGTGTTAGAGAAGCCTCTAAAGACACACTGACAGTACAGAATCATGGAGACGGTGTTAGAGAAGCCTCTAAAGACACACTGACAGTACAGTATCATGGAGACTGTGTTAGAGAAGCCTTCTAAAGACACACTGACAGTACAGTATCATGGAGACGGGGTGTTAGAGAAGCCTCTAAAGACACAGAGAAGCCTGACACACTGACAGTACAGTATCATGGAGACGGTGTTAGAGAAGCCTCTAAAGACACACTGACAGTACAGTATCATGGAGACGGTGTTAGAGAAGCCTCTAAAGACACACTGACAGTACAGTATCATGGAGACGGTGTTGACAGTACAGAATGGAGACGGTGTTAGAGAAGCTCTAAAGACACACTGACAGTACAGTATCATGGAGACGGTGTTAGAGAAGCCTCTAAAGACACACTGACAGTACAGTATCATGGAGACGGTGTTAGAGAAGCCTCTAAAGACACTGACAGTACAGTATCATGGAGACGGTGTTAGAGAAGCCTCTAAAGACACACTGACAGTACAGTATCATGGAGACGGTGTTAGAGAAGCCTCAAAGACACACTGACAGTACAGTATCATGGAGACGGTGTTAGAGAAGCCTCTAAAGACACACTGACAGTACAGTATCATGGAGACGGTGTTAGAGAAGCCTCTAAAGACACACTGACAGTACAGTATCATGGAGACGGTGTTAGAGAAGCCTCTAAAGACACACTGACAGTACAGTATCATGGAGACGGTGTTAGAGAAGCCTCTAAAGACACACTGACAGTACAGTATCATGGAGACGGTGTTAGAGAAGCCTCTAAAGACACACTGACAGTACAGTATCATGGAGACGGTGTTAGAGAAGCCTCTAAAGACACACTGACAGTACAGTATCATGGAGACGGTGTTAGAGAAGCCTCTAAAGACACACTGACAGTACAGTATCATGGAGACGGTGTTAGAGAAGCCTCTAAAGACACACTGACAGTACAGTATCATGGAGACGGTGTTAGAGAAGCCTCTAAAGACACACTGACAGTACAGTATCATGGAGACGGTGTTAGAGAAGCCTCTAAAGACACACTGACAGTACAGTATCATGGAGACGGTGTTAGAGAAGCCTCTAAAGACACACTGACAGTACAGTATCATGGAGACGGTGTTAGAGAAGCCTCTAAAGACACACTGACAGTACAGTATCATGGAGACGGTGTTAGAGAAGCCTCTAAAGACACACTGACAGTACAGTATCATGGAGACGGTGTTAGAGAAGCCTCTAAAGACACACTGACAGTACAGTATCATGGAGACGGTGTTAGAGAAGCCTCTAAAGACACACTGACAGTACAGTATCATGGAGACGGTGTTAGAGAAGCCTCTAAAGACACACTGACAGTACAGTATCATGGAGACGGTGTTAGAGAAGCCTCTAAAGACACACTGACAGTACAGTATCATGGAGACGGTGTTAGAGAAGCCTCTAAAGACACACTGACAGTACAGTATCATGGAGACGGTGTTAGAGAAGCCTCTAAAGACACACTGACAGTACAGTATCATGGAGACGGTGTTAGAGAAGCCTCTAAAGACACACTGACAGTACAGTATCATGGAGACGGTGTTAGAGAAGCCTCTAAAGACACACTGACAGTACAGTAT